>NC_136013.1:3390042-3425401 GCF_048128805.1 Centroberyx gerrardi
TGAATATTTTCTGGTTTCTTTACTCCTCTATGACAGTAAACTGAATATCTTTGGGTTGTGGACAAAGCAAGACATTTGAGGACGTCATCTTGGGCTTTGGGAAACATTGATCGACATTTTTCACCATTTTCTGACATTTTATAGACCAAACAACTAATCGATTAATCGAGAAAATAATTGACAGATTAATCGACAATGAAAATAATCGTTAGTTGCAGCCCTACTCTGCTTGTGTTTTTGTCTAAACAGGATTATTATCCAGAAGTGCGTTTTTGCATAATACATTGATACATTGATATTAACATCACAAACGCTATGAATTGTGGGCAAGTTCCTCAGAAAAGTCTGTTGGACTCGCAGAGAGGCTGCATTAGGGCAGAGTGAAGAGTCGCATCAGAGCCTCACACACTTGCTGGTTCTTCACTGGGACGGCCCTCAACGCTCGCTGACTTATTGGGAACACACCTCAAATTCCGTGAGGCCGTGAGTGCGGACACTGGGTTTGGGCCTTGGTCTCCCTTCTCAGCTCTTGTCCGTGGTCGTGTGTAATGAGCCAAGGCACAGCTTATCCTTTGTTTGCACTTTCCCAGGCTGCAACAGGGTTTAGTTCAGGCTTTCACAGAGATCCTAACTCCGACATTTAGCTTCGTTTTCCCCCCCGTTTTTGTTAGAGCTAAATGAGGTTTGGGGCTTGTTTTAGGGAGCTGGTGGCATTCAATAATTACGACCCCCTGTTTATAATGCGTAAAAATACATTCAAAACACATGACATTGTCTTTGCCTTTCCTCTACATTTTAGTGTAGAGTAGATGACTTCTTTTTTCCCCAATCAGTGGAGGCGATGTGTTCAGACTGTGTTTCAGTTGCTGGTGGTCAAAACTCAAAGCCTGAGTGACACTAGAGGCTCAAAGCAACATCGCTGAATCCCCTTCAGCCACCGGAAAGCCCTTGATTCTCAGTAGCCTTGCCGATGACAAGCGGCTACTGAGGCAACCTTAATGCGAGCTTTGCTCCGATGCAAATGGTCAAGGCAACCCATGGCTCCTATCAGGGTTTCTAATCTGTTCACAGAACAAGACGTCAAGTCAGCGGGCAGCTGCTGTACGAGGGGAAGAAGTGATGCAGCAGCATGAGGAGAACGAGGGAGGGGAGGGGGGCGAGGCTGCAGGGCTGCCAGTGTGTCATCCCTGCTTCCTAGTCTCCATCTTGCCGATAATTCAATATCTTTCAATTTGAATATTTTTATGCATATTTTTAAGTATACAGTGTTTCCCCCAATTTTTGATCCTTGCCAGGGAGGAAAAGCCTCTGAAACAGCATTTAGACCAACATGGGACACTAAAACTCTCCACTGAAACCAAGATTGATGAATTACTTTTAGTGTCAGCAGCTCTTTAAGGCAGAGTGACCCACCACACCTATTCAGTGGTCGGAGAAGGCCTTTAAATGAAGAATTAATTCACGAGTAAAAGTAAAATGTGCCAGGAAAATAATATTTCACTGCAGGCAACGGAGGTCAGGGAGAAACCTCCATCGTACGGGCAGTGGATGACACGACTGGCAGATATCTGATCTCTCCCCTGATATCTGTGAAGCATTAACGCAGGTGGGAAGAGGGGAGAAAAAAACGACAGAAATCTAATCTTCAAAAAGGCTCGGCCATCTTGGGTAATTTCCAGAACAACCTGTGAGCAAGGTGACTCCTCCACATGACCGTGTGTTCCCTGCAGGCCGAACAGAACGGCCAAACAAAATTATCACCTCTAATCACTGCATGTTGACACAGCTCGCCAGCAAAGTCAAGCCCTCTCCCTCCCAGGACGCCACACACACACAGACACACACACACACACACACACACACACACACGCCGCTTCTGGCCCGTCAGGCTGAACGTTACGAGTCACCGCTGTGCCGTTCGAGCGGCGCTTAGCACTCATCAGCAGATAATTAATGATATTCAGTGTGGGAATGTGCCGCTAATGAAATGCCGCATTCAAGGTGTAATTTGATAAACCGAAGCGTTTAATCGGCTGTTCAATCTTCGGCTGTTTAGATCCGATGATGCTTCCAGTGTGAGGGCTTTCCTCTAATGCACGCACACACACACACACACACACACACACACACACACACACAACCAAGTATCAAATCTGCATAAAAATGGGCCACGGAAATGTGACTCCAATGCAGACATTGCAGTGTTCTCCATAGTGCTGATGAGTGTGTGTGCGTATTGCTGACTAAGCAGATGCAGATACTATTGAACTCATACATCACCTAGGGACCCCACCTCACACACACACACACACACACACATACACACTTCCCCCAGGTTCCATCAATAACGCGGTGGGCAGGACTGTACACAGCACAACAGCACAGCAGTTAAACATGATGAAGCACTGCGGCAGGGACCAGACCTGATGAATACACACACACACACACACAGACACACACACACACACACACACAACTGCCTTAGGGCTGGGAGAAAATGCAACAGCCGACCATAACTCACCAATACACTCAGAGTGATTGCAATTAATCAGATGGAAGAGGAAAGTGAAGCTCAAGGCAAAGAGGGCAAAGTGGAGAACAGAGGAAGAAGTGATGGAAAAGTAGAAGAAAGAGAATAAAGACCAAACTATTGGAAAATATCAACATAATCCCCGTATCTTTTAATGTACATCAACAGTCACCCCATGATGCTGACAGACACTGTGATACTTGAGGAGTACTAAGATTAAAATGGGTCCTTCAGTTCTAGAGATTAAAATCTGGCACTTCTTAAAGCTGCAGTAGGCGAGATGTTTATGTAAAAATAAACCCGTCTTTTCAAGCTAAATCACAAAGTGGGACCGCAATAGATAAGAGTGTCCCAACTCCACTATTTGAGACTCCACAGATTCGCCCTGTTTGCCCAAATGAGATTCTGGTGTCGGGTATGGACACTTGGGAAATCCAAACTGTCTCCTTCTCCAGGAAGTTTTACCTCATCTTTACCTTTCCGTTTATACTTTAAAAGAGAGGTGCGTTACATTTCCGCTTAGATTCTGCAGAACAAAGATGCTGTAGATTCGCCCTACTTGCCAAAATGAAATTCTGGTGTCCGGTATGAACACATCTCCACCCACAGGAAGTGACGAATCAAAACTTGAGAGTGAAATCCAAACAGCAGCAGAGAAAGCTGGACTCACCAACGTTAGATTTTTTCCTCTCTCGTCTCTTTGGTTTCCTTAAAGCATCACAGACCGGCCGGTTGGGAAACATGAGTGAGCTGTGTGACGTTTACTGACCTCACCGCACAGGATTTCTGGGTTTCGAAGTTCAAGTTTTTCAAACAGTTACCTCTCGCTGCCATTTGGAGCCGCCAATGTGCAAAGTTGCCGAGTGTGGCTCTGAACCAGGCTAGCAAAAATTTGTCCTTATTAGTCGGAATATGAATGGAGTCTCGTGGAAATGGTGTTGAGATGGATATCAAATATAATCCCGCCTCTTACTCAAAATCCCAAAACCTCACCTGACTCGCAGACGAC
Source organism: Centroberyx gerrardi (assembly GCF_048128805.1). NCBI lineage: Eukaryota > Metazoa > Chordata > Actinopteri > Beryciformes > Berycidae > Centroberyx > Centroberyx gerrardi. The sequence continues at coordinate 3,393,582 of NC_136013.1, forward strand.
AGAGCCCGGCTTCAGCTCCAGCATCATGGTGATGTTGGCGATGTCGGTGGTGTAGAGGATCTGCGTGCGGTGCGGCAGGTTGACGGTCCACAGCTCGGGGGTGGGGTGCAGCACGTACACCCACCCGCCTTTGCTGCAGGTGACCTTCGACCCGTAACGCTGACCGATCAGGTCCGTGGAATGGCGGATGACCCCGTAGCGCGTCTGCGTCTGGGCGCCCTGCTGCACCTTGACCGGCATCATGGACTCGTGGCCCAGGTAGACGATGGCGACGTCCCCTTCCTGGATGAGCTCCGAATACTCCACAAAACTCATGGTCACTCTGCAACTGCAAGGGTCTAAAAGGGAAGAGGGTGAAGAGCTCAGGTCGACTTTACTAAGATTATAAATACATTTAAAATGAAATCAGAACAAACCATTTATCAACAAACTGCACACCAGTCAAACAGCCTCATCAGCCCCAGTTTATATAAAAACTTTGAACATATTTCCACCACACTGAAATTAGGCAGAGAGTCTTTATTATAGAGATATAACACTAGAGGGGACCTGTCGTAGAGAATTCCCATTCTGGAATGGGACCATATGGCAGCCATCTTACCTGGGTACACTTCTCAGCTGACTGTCATTGGAATCAATGGTGAAAGTGGCTTATGCTGCCATTATAATGCTAATATTTTTTTATTGAGACATCACTACTACTTTTTATTTAGCTCACTGTATGCAAGACAAATGTGACTGTCTAAAATGGTACCAAACATGAGCATTTTTTTGTAGTCTGTCGATAAAAATAGCTCAACTATGTTAAGTAATTATGTTTTAAATCATAAAGATTATCTTCTGGAAGTATTTTAATGGTGCATTTACTTTACAGAAACTATGAATCCTATTTTCAAGAAGAGTTTATAATTCTCGGATTTCTTTGGTACTCTTTGGTACTGAGTAGTTGTATTAAGAGTATATATGAAAATCTGCTTATTTTTAACGTAAAACCCCCAAATGATCTGTTGTTGTAGCAATAGACAGATGTTGGCAGCAATTAAATATCACCAACACTGAAACACACCTAACAATACACCCAGATAAAATATACAATAAAAGGCAAATGTAATGCCATTAAGTGGTTTGTGTGACAGCTTTAAGCCAATTTAAGCAGGTAATAATGGACATAGGCCCTCACTTTTTTTTTTTAAACTTTATTGGCATGACATCTTAGCCTGCAATTAAGATTACAATCCATAAAGAAATAATTTATATAGATGCCATCATGTAAACAACTAGGCTACTACCGTAAAAACAAACATCTCTACACTTGAATCAACTTAAAATCCACAGTAGCCTATACAGATATGCAAATGAATGTCCTCTCTGTCTGCCACCACGCGCCACTATGTGTCACTTCCATCATTAAGGTGCGTCCTGGCAGAAATAGCCTGCAACTAATTAAAAATGGTCTTTATTTTGCCAGGGAGAATAAGTGATAACTTTACATCGCTCCTGTTGACGTTACTGCTCCAAGATGGAGGAAGGAACCGTGTTACCATGGTAACCACTCTCCATTCTGGGTCAAACCAGAGCCAAGTCGAGTTTTACTTTCTGCATCATCACGCGCACTGAATGTTGTGTTTCAAAATAAGCATCTTTCAAACTGAAGGCCAACTGTAATTTCAGTCAACAGCTAACTTAGTGGAAGACGGACTCAGTTTGCTGCTTCAAGAGGAAACGGACACAATATGGCAGAACACATGGAGAAACTGTGAGTGAGATGAAAGAGAAAGTAACGTTGGCTATCGTTATTCAGCTACGCTGCATTTCCAATGTTATTTTAAGAAACTTACATTTTCTGTTACGGCGAAATCGTCTCAACTGACGTTTTCGTTAGCTGTAGCTAACACGGTTAGCGTTAGCTAACATGTTAAGCAAGCTAACGTTAACGTAACTTAGGCTTACATTTAACATTACATTTAACTTTACATTTTTAGTTTCGCAATTACAGATACAGTTTGTAACCGACAATAAACGGCGAGGTCACTGTGCAAAACGTCTAAATTAACCTGCTCGTGAATTTTACGTTTGACTTTCGACACCGGCTCGGACGGCTAGCTAACATGCTAACGTTAGCCATTCAACCTAACCAGCCTATGCTGTTGACTACCGTTAGTTTAGCAAATGTCACAATGTTGCCGACCCTGAACCTACCTTCTGCAGAAGTTGTATTACTTAGCTAATGAGATGAAACAAAGATGAAATATAACGTTAGTCGACTGGTTGTTGATGTTGTATCTGTGTGGATAGCAGTGACAGAAACCCATTCATTCTCCACTCGCCACACTGCTGTCACACGTGGTGTTGTTTTCAGAGGAAGTGGAGACGGCGGAAGGATGTCCAGATCACAAACCACTACACTCCCATCATCGGCAAAGTCCATTCAAAGAGGCTGTACAGATGATCTGCAAATCTGTGATCCGCAAACGTTTCACATTAGAGGCGTGTTTGTTAACAGGTGAATAGTGAAAGTTTCAGGCTCCAAATGATAACGTACATAATCCCACAAAGTTGTAAAGGTTATTTTTAGGTTCCCTTTCCCTTAAAATAGAAAATACATTCTCATTATTTTTATTAATAGGACACACAGAAAAAATGCGTCCTGATCCCAGCACGTTTAAAGGAATAGCACAAGAAGCAGCAAATCTAATCTTATTCAGATTGAAATCCATAGCCTTAGGGATGAAATCTCTGCCAGTACAAAAGAAACCCACAACTCACACAGAAGCCAAATCACCGCGTCCAATTGAATGAATGGACTAGAAATACCGACCAATGGGGAGCGAGATCGTCTACTATAAAGTATGATCTCAAGTCATCAGTAGGCTGACCGGAGAGCTACTTGAACGCTGGTGGTGGGTGCGCTCCTCGGCCGGAAAAATAGGGATCTTTGTATCTTCCCCTAGTAGTAGTAGTAGTCAGCCTCAAATCAGACGACAACAGGTAGGATATGTGGTTTTTCATTGGATTTCCGAAATCAGAAATATCAGAAATATCCTCGGGTTTTTAAGGGTTTTTCGATAGCTGGGCAGTAGTGAGAATTTATATCTTTGGCTTCACGAATAGGCCCGCTGTTTACTGCAGGAATTCCTGTTATCGGAGACATTTCATAAAATAATCTACAGCCAAGAGATGCATGACATTTATTGCACTGTGTGTTTAGAAATGCCGCTTTTCTGCACCTGTTTAGACACCTTTAGTTCACTGAATTGATGGGTGTATATTTTACCGTTTATCTACAGTTGTTTAGTCGCTTGTGCTTTCTAACATCCATCATAAACCCGCTAACAGATGTAGTTTTACTGCCGAGTCTCCGCACTGCTGTCTCGGGTTTGCTTCGCTGCTTTTCACCGTCTCTCCTCCTCCATCCTCCGCCCAGGGATCAGCCATGCCTTTCGGTAACACGCACAACCAGACGAAGATGAAATATGCCTCCGACCAGGAGTATCCAGACCTCAGCAAACACAACAACCACATGGCCAAGGTCCTGACTCCTGCTATGTACGAGCGGCTGAGGAGCAAACAGACACCCAGTGGATTTACTCTGGATGATGTCATTCAAACCGGGGTTGATAACCCAGGTAAAAACCCGAGCGGCTTTAGTTTTCAGCCAACAAACCATCTGTTCCGCCGAGACCGAGCGCGTTCACCGGCAGAACATGCGCATTACCGCTCCGTGTCCTTCATGTTCTTCATGTTCCCAGGAGAACACGGCTTTGCACTGTGACCTTGCCAGTGGGATAAAGTATTACCAACAGTTAGAAACATAAGGAGAGCTGAGTCAGTTAAACCATGCCATCCTCCTCTAAATGGGCCTACATTATCAGAGCAATATCCCACAGCTTTACAGCAAAGATTATCACTGTTATATAACTAATGTATGCAGGGCAGGAACAGGCCACAGCAGCTGCTAAATCCTCCAGCTACTTTCACTATTTTACTACATGTCAGACAGTTTGCTGATAGAGTAGACAAACCTATCAGCCACAGCCAAAACCTGGTGTGTGTTAAGAGCCCCCCTGGCTGTTTGGCTGATGTCTAATCCATTTTGAGGAGAGTTCAGATGAAGCTGGTGCCTGCCCCTCACCCTGTAGACTGTGTCTCTGTCGTTTAGCTCTGAAACTATGGCCAAGCTGACACTGAAGAGGCTGTCAGCCGAGGATGAGTTCCCAGATCTCAGTCAGCACAACAACCACATGGCCAAGGTGTTGACCCTGGACATGTACAGGACTCTGAGAGAGCGGGCGACCCCCAACGGCTTCACCGTAGACGGTGTCATTCAGACAGGGGTTGATAATCCCGGTACAGTAACAGGGTCCCGTCCCGAGACCTGGTGACATTCAGCACATTGACAGAGTTAGTGAGGCTGTTGGTTTGTCCCTGTGGTGTCCCGCTCCGGTGTCCCCTCTCTGACCCTGCTGTGTTTCTGTCCAGGTCATCCCTTTATCATGACCGTGGGCTGCGTGGCCGGAGACGAGGAGACCTACGAGGTGTTCAAGGAGCTGCTGGACCCCGTCATCCAGGACCGGCACGGAGGATACAAACCCACAGACAAGCACAAGACCGACCTCAACCCCGCCAACCTCAAGGTACCGCGGCGCTCTGTCACATTAGACGGCTGGAGACGTTTAACCCGGTTTAACCTAACGCTCTGACTTGTCCTTCCTCCCCAGGGCGGAGACGACCTCGACCCCAACTACGTCCTGAGCTCCAGGGTCCGAACAGGCAGGAGCATCCGCGGCTTCTGCCTGCCGCCACACTGCAGCCGTGGAGAGAGACGCGCCGTGGAGAAACTCTCCATCGAAGGTAAAGAGCCATTTGGTGAAGGCGTTAAAATTATTATTTGCAGAGTAGGTTAATTTCCTCAGTGTGTTAGTTTGTCTCAGCAGACTGCCGGCACCGACTGCAGTCCAGACCGATGGAAGCATCACACTGCTAACAGTTGACTGAATCATGTTTGGTAAAAAAACAGAGCTGGAATAGAAGGTTGTGGCTTCAGACTACAATGTTAGAATGAGCAAATAATTCAGGGTCCAGTGAAATCCAGCAAGATGCTTGTTGGATTCATTTGTGTAGTGGAGGCTGCGCTCTAGTGGCAGCAGGTGGTATGACACAGGATGAGAGCATTTTTACATTACTAGTAAAGATAAATTGGAATGAGCTGTGACCTGTTTGTTCTGTGAAACCAAATGGAAAATCTGAATTTGCCACACATTAAAACAGGTTTTTGTATCTGTGTATCCTGCTGCTCTATATGTGCAGCGTTTTTAAATGTTGAGGTATTTATGGTCTTGAAACTTTGCCCCCCCCCCAGCTCTGGACTCCCTGACAGGAGACCTGAAGGGGAAGTACTACGCCCTGAAGAACATGACAGACGCCGAGCAGCAGCAGCTCATCGATGACCACTTCCTGTTCGACAAGCCCGTGTCTCCCCTGCTGCTGGCCTCTGGGATGGCCCGCGACTGGCCCGACGCCAGGGGCATCTGGTCAGTTTTTAATCCTCCTCACCTGTCTTAGGTCTGAGTGAAGTCACTTCCAAAAGTTGGAGCTATTTTAGGATTCTATAATATTTGGTAATGAGTCTGTTAGTGTTGTCATTCTGTCAACTGGAGACTCAAATTATCGGATCTCTTGACCCAACTTTGTGTTTATCAAGCATTTTGTAAATGGTAGATCTCTCTTTTGAAGCAAACTTATTTTTAATTTCTCTCCTTCCTCCAAAGGCACAACGACAACAAGACCTTCCTGGTGTGGGTCAATGAGGAAGACCACCTGCGTGTGATCTCCATGCAGAAGGGCGGCAACATGAAGGAAGTGTTCAACCGCTTCTGCACCGGCCTCACCAAGGTAGGAAAGACACAAATCCCATTCATCTAGGTCGGGAGGGAGTCCGATTTACCAGTTGCCAGATTGTCTAGATCGGTTTGTCATTCTGCTAATATCGCGTTTACTGTATAAATGCCCGAGCTTTACACTGACGACATGATGAGCCTGGGTGTGTTGTGTTCAGATCGAGAGCCTGTTGAAGGAGCGAGGCCACGGGCTCATGTGGAACGAGCACCTGGGCTACGTGCTGACCTGCCCCTCCAACCTGGGCACCGGGCTGCGCGGCGGCGTCCACGTCAAGCTGCCCAACATGAGCAAACACGCCAAGTTTGAGGAAGTCCTCAAGAGGCTGAGGCTGCAGAAGCGTGGAACCGGTACGGACTCACTTTCACTTTCCACAGGACTCAAATCAAATATCTAACTGTCTGTACTACAAATCCACCTTGTTTCCTATCTCATCATCATCACTGACAAGTAGTGCTGAAACAATTAGTCGATCAGCAGAAAATTAATCAATTATCATTTTGATAATAATCGTTTGTCTTATAAAGTACAAATACCAAAAATTTGCTTCACAAATGCTGAAGCGTGTTTTTTTTTTTGTAAGAATCACTTTGGGCTCTGGAACCTTTTTTTTTTTTTCATTATTTTTAACATTTTACAGTCCAAATGATTGATTGAGAAAATAATCAATAATGAAAATAATCGTTAGTTGCAGCTCTACATTAAGAAATCATATTTGTGTGTTTGGACTTGTTGCTCTGCATTTAGGAACAGTCCTCATTGGGGCAAAGTTACTAAATTGTACTTGGTGAGATAATTTTGCCCCGGATCATCATGTGATCACAAACTGAGAATCTAACGGAGGTGCATTTTGCGTGTCAGGTGGCGTGGACACGGCTGCCGTCGGCGGCGTGTTCGACATCTCCAACGCCGACCGGCTGGGCTTCTCCGAGGTGGCGCTGGTGCAGATGGTGGTGGACGGAGTCAAGCTGCTGGTGGAGATGGAGAAGAAGCTGGAGAAGGGCCAGTCCATCGACGACCTGATGCCCGCCCAGAAGTAAAACTGTCCTGACCCCCCTCCCCTCCCTCCTTTTCCCCCTCCCTCCTTTTCCCCTGTCTGAATGAATGTTTGACTCTGTCCTGGAATGCACTCTGTATTAAAGAGCACTAACTCACATGGTTCTTGTTGTAAGGTGAGGGTGGATCTGAAGTGAAATAAAAAAAAAATGTTCTGGTTGAAGTATTTGCCTGATATATATATTTTTAAATCTGTAGTGAGAAGTTGAATGTGCCGACTGTCTGGTTTTTTACAGTCATGTATCTAAACTGCCTCCTACATCAACAGGTTGCTGGTACATGCAGGTATTGTGGTTCAGATTCCTCTGTTCAGACAAGATGAAACATTTTGGTCCCTGAATGTTGCATATCATGGACTTTCATTTGTCAAATACAGATAAAGTACTTTTACTGACAAACTACACATGCAGTAGTTCAGTATAGTTTCAACCAAATGGACATTTTTCATGCTAACAGCATAATGTGACTTTTTACAACTGAAGTGGCTCATACAGGCATGTTTGTCTGTTGCAGTCAGTCTGTATTTGATGGTAAACCAGTTCTTAAGTGCCTGGTTTCCATGATCATAACTACACTACAATGGTGCAATAGGCTGACTGTTTGACAAAATGCAAAGAAAGGGGAAAGTAATTTTATGGAGATGTGCCAGAAGTATCTAGGAAACTCTTTTGGTAAGTTGATCTGTCAAACTAGTTTGGTCCTAAAGCTGGTGACCAGGCATGTGTTACACTGCCAGTGACTTTAGAGTCACTCAGTTCTTTCTGCTGAATGGAGTTCATTTAAATGGGATTTACATGGTGAGGATGGTGTTTCAGCTTTGTAATAAAACCATTCACACACGTTGCCGGCCAGCGAGATGAAACCAGCGGAGTGAAACACCGGCTTCTAAAGGGACTCAAGCCTTTGTCCATTAGCATGAATGACACAGTAATGTTAGCCTGGTATCCAGCCCCTATGAAGCGCAGTCTTCAGCACTCTTTCAATTTGCATGGCGATTCATAAGGCATGCAAATTCGAAGAGTGCTGAAGACTGGGATTCATAGGGGCTGGATACCAGGCTACAGTAATGTGTCAACAGCGCATGAACTCATTTCCAAAACACTCTACTGTATTTTCTATTTAGGGGGGAAAAAAGTCCCGTTAGTTCAGCAGTCCAATACTTTCTAAAATCTAGAGGATCCGTTTGTACAATTGTTAGTATTTTGACAACCAAGGACTCCGGTTTCTCTCTCTTTCTTTAATATTGATTTTATGCCTTCAATCCTTTTGTAAGAGCGAGTCACGTTTTCCCCTCCAAATGAACAACTCATTTAAATATTGAAATGAAACTCTCCACACACGTGCAGCAGTACAAACATTAAAGAAACACAAAACACTTTTACCCGGACCGTGTCGGGACACAAAATGAACGGCATGAGACGGGCTCATCAAGTTGACAGACACTTTAATTGAGACATGAGTGAACCTTACCATGTGGGCATTTACATGGACTCCCCATCATCTCTACTTTTAAACGAAATACAAAAAGAAAAAAAAAAAATGAGTATTGCAGTGAAGCTGTCTTGAAAGTAAGATACATTATTTACACTGAAAACAAAACGCTACGTTAATTTTTTTTTTCTTTTCAGGAGAAAAAACGATGAAATAAATAAGACTAGAAATGCTCTTTGTCCACATTCACAGCATGACAAATCATATTCAACTCGTTAATGTCGACCCCGTACGGCCAGAATAGACTGAGATATTAGTAGGTAATTCAGTGATTATTGCCAAAAGCCTTACTCTATACATTATAATATTCAATACATACTCTGTATTTTGTTTAGAAAAAAGGAGACATTTGGAAACTGCTACTTGGATGATTGTACAGCTTAAATACTTCTAGATATATATATATAGATTTTTTTTTTAACCCTTTTGTTCATAGCTTTAACTCGTTGGCAACTTTGGAAGCAATGTTTTTGAAAGCGATGGATGATCCGGATATCCGTTTGAACCTGACGCCGTTGAGGGAGAGGCGAGGCAGCTTGCACACCTCCATCTCCCACTGGACCAGGTTCTCGGCGCGCCCGTCCCCGTGGACGCAAAGAAGCAGGAAGCTCTCTTGCTGCTCGTAGTCGCAGTTGTTGGCGTCGAGCACCTTGCGAATCTCCCGCATGATATCACAAGGCTCCATGGAGCTGGTGGTCCTCATACTCCAAGTGAATCGGAGGGAGCGGGGTTTACTGTCTTTATTTTCCCCCTTTTGATCCCCAGGTACATGGCGACTGGCGGGAGGAAAGGAAAACACACAGAAGAAAACAACAAGTTTTAGCCTCGCAGACATGATTCAGTCGTCGGTTTGTTCATCACAAGGGGCGGGAAATTTAGGTTTTTCAAAAGTCGTGCCTGGTGGATTCCAAGATTCAACAGCCACTTTAACCGTTTTACCACACAAATTGTTTTTTTTTTTGGTATAAATACACCGTCTGGCTGTAGACAAACTTACCAGCCACAGCCAAAATTCATCAATATTTAGCTGGTGGCTGGTGTTCGTTTCCCACCAGGGACACACACACACACACACACCCATGCTGGATTAAAGGTAGTCGGGTATTAGGACGACGTTTTAGGTTGATAATAAAAATAAAAAAACACATGCAACACTAACATAGCAGCACACAAGAACAGCACCATGCAAAACATCCAAAAACACAACAAAACACTTAAGGCAAGGCTCAGGTACAAAATAAAAAAAAAAGTTCAAACCCTACAACACATTCAAACATCCCAGGAGAAACAAAGCAGGTGGAGGAAGGTCCTATGCAGGGGGTTGAGGCAACCTGAGGTTGGCCAACAGATCGAACACGGACAACAAGGAACACGCTGAAGCCTACAGTGAGGGGGAACCGACACACGGGACAGAGAACCTCACCTTGAGCCCTCAAGTCTCCCGTTTCTCTCAAACTCGGTTGAGACTCTGAGGCGCATGAGAAGATGGGGGGGAGGGAGGGGGGGGAAAAAAGAAGAAAAAAAGATGTGGATTGTGCTCTACAGAAGAGTTTTTATATAGATCACAGTGAAATAAAGCGAATAACTTGGCGTACATTAAGAGGGAGAAGAGTGATACCGAGGTACAACAACACAAGAGCCACCACCAAAAACAGAGAAGAAGAGAAATGGAAGATTTCCTTCCATTATGATCAGTGGTGATGAGAGAAACAAAGAGAAACCAACAGTGATGGTCAGTGGTGAATATTCACTGAGATGTGTGTGTGATCCAAAACTAAAACCAAGAGCAGACAGAGAGAAACCAGTCAGTCAACACCAAGCAGGATGGAAATGCATTTCATGAACTGATGTGTGTGTGTTGGCTCAGTCCAGCGGCATGATGACAGATTTACCAGCCTGCAGCTCACCTCCACATACATGAAGGGCTGCACAGTTATTCACAGAAACAATATCAACCACTGTGATTTGCGAGAAGAGATTTTTTCTGAGAGGGAAAGCTGCAGCAGCCCCGGTCTACCAGACAAGTTTCTTTTTAGAGCAAATACGTCGTGCAAGTATCTATTTTCTTTAAGCATTTAACACTGTAAAAGTAAATACCAAGGAGAAGCTGTGTCCACATGTATTGCAATTAATATTACAATTGTAATATTCAGCAAAGTAATTGCAAACTGATTGTTTTGTCTCCATCATGCAGCCCAGGTACAGACAGTCAGTGTGTTGCTGCCACAGCATGCAGACGCTCCTGTTGATGCTGCTGTGCTGGCAGCTGTCTGGACTCATTTATATGGGAAACGCTCTCAACAGGCAACTAGATGAACAGCGTCAAAACAATCTATTCAAATGTTTCCCAGCAACAGTTTGTTCCTGTGATTGAAGCAACAACGCTGAGGCAACTCTCTGGGGCGATGTTGACCAACACTGTTCACACTGCGAGCGACACCATCGACCAGCAGGGCTGCACCGTGCTGACAAATAATCACACTGCCACTATATAGTATATAGACACCTATTTTCCAATATTTTAGACTTTTGAGCAAACAGGAAACAATTTTAACAATAACCTGATGTTCAAAGTCATTGGCCGTCGACAGCCAATCAGATGTCCGTGCTTTCTTGTTTCCCTACTGATGTGATTAGTTCCACCTGACAAATCAAAATGGATCAGAAGCTGATTCTGGTTCCCAGTTCTCTACAGGAATAAATGTCGCTGGAATAATGAAGCTTGGAGAACACTTGTTTGGGGTCAGTGGTAATCTCTGAAGTCACTTTATTGATTTTATGGTTTATTTTCAATTAATGCTACCTAATTAGCAATTGTTAGTTACCTACGTTCACTCCGCAAAACAATTTAACGCTATGAAAGGCAGCAAAAAATGCTATAGCCTGCTCACAGCTTTGTAGTGGCAGATCAGAACATACACAGACGCTCTCAGATCCTCTGGCCCCGCCCACGACCAATCAGAACAGAGCGACCCGTCAACAAAGTTGCTCGCAGTGTGAACGCACAGACGGGGTTGCCCAAACAAGTTGCTCCATGTAGAAAAGGGAAAAGCAGCATGGACCAGCCATATGTCTTAAAGAAAGCTAATGCTGGGAATGTTATATAAAACCAAGTTATATTATATTAAAACGAGTTAAAACACTTGATAAAACTAGGTTTGTCTGACAGACGGCCGAACAGCCAGCAGAGTCTTCAACCAGTCTCTGAATCACAAACCACGCACATTTTTTTATTTTTAGAGAAGCTATTCAAAAAGGACAAATCAGATTAAAGACAGCTCCTCCTACAGGACTGGGTTTAGGGTGTCAGGCTCCCAGCATGCACTGCGGCCTGGAGGACAGAAAACAGGACGAGGACGGGCGGAGGAGGAGGAGGAGGAGGAGGAAGTGACTCCAAGCTCCTGACTGGTTCTGAGTTTCTGTGTTTTAAAGGCATCAACAACAGAGGGAGGACTGACAGCGAGTCTTGGGTTCGTGGGGGAGGGGGGGGGGCTGTGAATGTGTAACACAGACGGGACGGGAGGGGGGGGGGGGGGGGGGGGGGTTAGAGGGTTACGTCCTCCACATATCACTGACACAGAGTTCTCCGACTCTTGTCCGGGGGGGTGTGTGCGTGGGGGGGGGTGGTGTCGAAACAATCCCTTACTCTAGATCTCCATCTGCGACTTCCTACAACTCTCTATATCTTCTGCTCCTGAATCTGCAAGAAAAGATGGATTCTGAACAAAAGTATTTCTCAATGGATACATGACAAGAAACAAGAGAGAGAGAGAGAGAGAGAGAAAGGAAGAATATTTCATGTACGGCATGACTACAGGCCCGAAAAGTAAAAAAAGAAAAAAATGGAAGGATGATGAGGAAAAAGGAAGGAAGGAAAGGCTGATGAAGAGAGACTGGTGGACAGAAGACTTACTAAGGGTCTTTCCTCCCTGGGCAGAAGGGATGGCAGGGCCTGTTTTGGCTGTCTGCCGTTTGGCCGGGTCAATACTGACCCTAGGCGGAGAGGAAGAGCAGTGAGAGGTCCAAGGTTAAAGGGCACAGAAAGGTTAGGAAGACACACACACACACACACACACACACACACACACACTGTGAAGAGAGGAGTGGAGGAGGAAGCAGGGAGTGAGACTGAACCTCCTGAAAAACTCCTGTGACACGTGATAACGGATAAAAGTCTCAGGATGCGGTGATGACGATGATCGCTTTCTTTCAGCAGAAATGAGGAACCAACAGAAAAATCAAAAGGCCTGATGGGAGGTGAAAGAGTGAGATGGAGGGCGGTGATGACGGCCTGACACACGACACCGGAGCTTTCTGTCTGGGGGAAACGACCGAAGACACAAGACCGTCTGCCAAGCGGCCACTAGATGGCACTGCCGAGCCTCCGGACGGGAGCCTGCGAGGGCCACAAAGCTTTCCTACTGTTCTAGGACACAGTCTGTTGCTGTTGTCCTTGAGCGCTGCTGACCATCGACACACTGACTGATCTATATGACAGAGGCTTATAAGTTTGTCCACCAGCACGTAAACAACAAAAAAATAACCAACATTTAAAAGGCTCAGATCTATTCTAGGACTCTAGTTGGCCGGCAAAATAGTGAAAATCACCAAACACTTCCAGGTTTGGGATGCAAATAACTACAGACTACAGATCAGTTCCACCGCCTCTTTCATAATCTCAACCCTTCATTGGGAGAACTGCAAAAACTGACCCCGGATCAGCGTCTATGGAACATCTTCACCTGACTCCTTCAAGCGGCGAGGGGGTTATGTGTCAACAAACTGATAAATGGTTGAATCTGGTTATTGGTTTGTCATAAATGATTCACCAAAGCGCCACAGGTACGGGCCCGGATATCCAGCTCAGGAACACTGATTGTTCCTGAAAAATGGCTACAAAATTGATCTAAACAATCAACAATCGAGTGAAACAATCCTTTCTAGTGGCATTTACTTAACTTAAAACTAAAAACATCTCTAAGGCTTTATGCAATGCAAAGCGCATCGCTACTACATGACAGCGATGAAAACACATTTATCACCACTGGACAGATCAACCAAGGACAGACTGGCAAGATCAAACAAAATCCTAAACAACAAAGGCTATTATATATATACACATTTACAAAGGAATAGAAAAATCCATTTTTTAGCTCTTTGTGGCCCAGATATTTTCTCCTCACAGCCGTCTAAAAACAGGGAAAATCTCATTCGGGGCGATTTCTCCTCGTTTCGACAGTCATGAGGAAATCACATCTGGGCCACGAAGACAATCCGTTTTATCTGTTCGAAATAATCTCTTACCATTAACAGTCTGCAGTGTGTACTTTTCAGTTACTTGACAAGAGTTCAGTAGTTAACAATCATTGTGGTGAAAAACAGACCGTAGTCAATAGCAGCTGTAGAAGCAACCCCATGCATGCATTGGCGATAGATTAGTGGCAAGCTGTTTTGTTGTTGTTGGCTGTTGATGGACGTTCGACTGATTGTTCCAGGAGGATCCAATCTGCTTTCACAATCAGCCTTTCCCCCCCACTCATACCAACCACAGCCACACTGGGTACATGTACACGCACAAAAATCCAATTTAAACCCGGTTGAGGCAATACTCCGACTGCAGCGGCTGTCATGTAAAACGCCGTAATCTGATTTGAAGTAAGAAAATCAGACTAAGTTTGTAATCGGTCTAAGCGTAACCCGATCACAACACCTAGATTTCATGCTGCGTGTTGTGTTTAACCCTGAGAATAACGCCGCTTGCATCAATGCGTTCTGTAAGTGAATCAACAAAAACAACAACAAAAGAAACGTTTAATTTTAACATAATTTTTCGTTTGATAGAGATAACTGCGGCCTCTCCAGTCCCTCTCCAAGTAAACCTGACCCAGCTATTAAATTAATTCACATTAACTGTTTCTAGGGTAAATAACGACACTTAAAGACTTAAAACTTTCACCGTAGTCTGAGTAGAGACACTTCAAACTTACTCTAAGAAGCAGTAAAACCGGAGTATTGTGTGCATGTAAACGTACCCAGTGACAGTTTCTGCTAAGCGGTGTGTTAGTGAAGCGCCAGCAGCCCCACGCATTTTTTTTTTTTTTTTTTTTTTTTTTAAGAGTTCGGAGGAGTTTTGAGTGAGATTGTTTTGTGAAGTTATTTTGGCACAGAGCGAAGGCAGTACAAAAGTCCTACCTTTTGGTAAACCTGAATGACATGTTTCTACAACAGAATCAGACAAAGAAACAGTGAAAATGGTGAAGGAGAAAGTGAGGGGGGAGGGAGTGGGTATGAGACATCTGAATGAGTGAACGAAAATGGGGTGATTGGAATCAGCAACAGTGAAGGGGAGATTCATAATTATCAAAAAAAGATGTTGATTTCAATTCCTCATTTTTGATCAGTCATTACAGGACAGTTGTCGCTAGCCTGGCTGCCTGAGAAAGATCCTTTTCCTGCGAAGAGCAAATGTCTGTTCCCATGTTGGGGCATATCGAATATAGCAGAAATACCTGAGAGGGCGAGCTTTACTGTGATTATGGGTGACGCGGTGCCGCCGGAGACCGCCAGGAGCACCAAAGTGCCCATAATCACAGTAAGAAATGCCCTCGGAGGTGTTATGACTTAAGGCGCGTTCACACCAAGCATGTCTATTCAAACTCTCCAGTGTTTACTCTTTTATTTTGGTTCGTTTGTCCAGGTGAGAACGACGCCATTTGAACTCTGGTGGCACCCACATAACGGCACCGAGACGCCTGAAAATGCGAGTTTCAGTCTTCTAAAAAAAGGGAACCGCAGTGCGGTTCCTTAGCAGTGAGAATGTAATCCGACCAACTACAGGAAAAGATCCCAAAACGCAAGGGTTTATGGGTATAAAGAGACGGATGTTGACATCTGATAGCCAGCAGTTCCTCCTGCTTGGAAAGCCGAGCAGAACAAAATGAAATCTGATGCTCATATTCAGCTATTTCTTCATGTGTTAACTGGTATGAACACCAGAGAAGAAGAGACAGACAAGTCCATCATGTTTAGAGTTACAGGAACTGGAAGCAGATTTGTTTTGTCTCTATCCTGGCAGGATGTCAGGTGACCAAAACGCTGTCCTAGAAATGAGCCATTTGTGAGTCATGTGACTTTTTGTTTACAAGCGCTGATTCACCTGTGATTGGTCAGTGTGAACCTAAACAGACCAAATACAAAAATGCCACAAACTAAACTTTTCCACTGTGGTTTAGCCCGAAGAAAACAAACTGTAGGCGTGATCACACCCTTATATACACACAACAGTTAGCAGTGGATATGTACTGCAAAAGTTTCCTTCATGATTACAGTATGTAAGCACTGCTAACCGTGCTTTATGAAATTTATCACACGTGTTTAACCAATCAGATTGCTTGGCTGAAACCACCTGCTGTGTAACACTTTGTAAGGCCAATTCCTGGTTCATAAAGTCCACGCTTTGACAATTTCATGACTTAAAAAGGAGTCAAATTCAGTGATGTTAATTTCCTTAGCTGGCAACCAGGCTGCGACAGATATACAATTTAGACTTAGGAATAAATCATCTTCTACAGGACAGTGAGTGTTCCCCAGCATGTAATTAATCATCCTAATTCTACAAGGCACTGTCTTGATTGGCTTCTAATTCGAACAGACAGAGTCACAGGGGATTAAACTGTACAGAGCGGGGCTGGGGTCTGCTCGCTTTCTATTTAAGTCAAGAGAAGGGCTTTTTTCAAAATTTAAATACTAATCACAGGTTGAAAAGTGCTGAAAAAAAAGAACATATATCAAAAACCTTTGCTGTGAAATAGCCTTTTTAACCAGCCCATGATGAAAGATGAAAATTAATCCTCCATCTTATGACTAGAGTCTAAATTTAGCCTTTGAAGTGACTGAGCAGAAAGAGAACTAAACCCCAGCCGCTGTTATAAAAGGTACATGACACTTAGGAAAGGAAACGCAGCTTTTACTTCGCCTACCTGCGGGTGAGTTTGGAGGTGAGTTTAGAGAAAAGGTTGCTGGTTCCACGGCTGCGGGTCTGGGAGAGCGGCGCGGCGTCGTGGGAGAGGGTGGGCGAGGCGGGCGGCCCGTTGTAGGTGGCCGTGCGGCGGTCTCTCAGCTGGCCGCCGTGGAAGGTGCTGCGGCTGGCGGTGCCTCTCGGGAAACGGAGCCGGTCGGGCGTGGTGGCGTTGGTGATGCTGTGGGTGGACGCCACGGGGTTCCTCTGGCCGCCGGGAGACACGGCCACGCTGCTGAGGTGGGGGTGGAGGGGAAGAGATGAGAGTTGGAAGGGTTAGAATCAGATCGAGGTTCAAACACACGGACGAACAGGTTTTTGTTTTTCCACTGCAGAAGTGTACCGCGATATACCCGTACTGGCACGGTTCAATATGTTTTAATCCATCGTAGTTTGTTTACAATGCATCCTTTTCACAAACATGGCTGACGTGCTTCCGCAGGTTATAGATCGGCTCTCGTTATATTAAAAAGCAACTTTCTGTCGTCTGTCTGTGATCACTGATTTTGTGTTTCAACATACTGTCTAGTAACGCAATACAGGTGTTATCACTGACATATCTTTCTGTTTCTGTTGTCAGACGACTGCAACACTAGAAAAGAGTGATTTGATTGAGGTTTGCCAAATGCTGGCTAACAGTAATTTCCGTGTCAAGTCTAATCAAAGTTTATTTAAAGTGCAGTATCACACCAGGGTGTCTCAGTGTACTTTGCAATAATGAAACAATATTAAAAGAATCACAGAGAGATTTAACAATAAATGATATACAAATTAAACAATATAAAACCACAAAAATAGCAGTTAAAAATAAGGTTAAAACATAGAAAAAATACCTTGTAGTAGTAGAGATATGAGGAGGCTTAAGGTTGATTATAGGAGAGTGAGAAAAGGTGTGTGTGCTGTTAGTATTTTGTGATCCTTGATCAAATGTTGGCAACGGTGAGAACCGATCTATAACCTACTAAGACGAAGCGGAAGAACGTCAGCCATGTTTGAGAAAAGGCTCCATTGAGTTGAGTATGTTTATGATAGAAGTTTGCCTATAAAAGAAACAATGGCGCTTGCAGGGTAACAAGCGGGTTTCTTCATGCTGCTCTCCTACACAAACAGGACCAAACCTGCTCAGTATTCACATGGAAGGTCAAAGGTCGCTGCTACTGTATCACTACCACAGTAGTCCCAGTACAGGTACAGAAGGGGACTGGTGCAATGGAAAAAAACCCTAGTTGTCGTCATGTCACATTTCGCTCGTCTTCAAAATGGCCGACATTTGTTATTACTACATGGATTTCTGGTATCATCATGGATTTTAAGTAAATGAATCTTGTTGGTTAGATGTCAACAGGGCAGGAAATGTAACTTTTTTTAGCCACCAACTCATTTCACAAGCCTACTAGATTAGGCTGTTGTTACACTTGAGTTTGGTTAACAACAGGAGCGCAAGAGAAGATTAGGTAGCCTTAGAAATAAGCCCACAAGCTCCTGCACACTGTCTCAGCTGCAATGAAACCATTCTGAGTGTTTTATTGAGTGATTGTCTTGTGAGCTTGGGTCTTTTGAGGAAGGTCACAGGACCAGAATGCATGTTTGTAAGGAAAATGTTTAAATTTACAGTTCAAAAGACAGTGTGTGGGAGATTCTTTGCACCATTTCACCAGCCAAAAGGATTTTTTAGGATAGATAAGATACAGAAAAAGAGGCTGGTAGAAAAGACATTATTTAGCAGCCACAGCTAAACTTCACTAACATTCGGCTGGTGTTAATTTCCCACCCTGGATGTCAAGTTTAGGTGTTCTTAACTTGTGCAGGGACAAGAGTGAGTTGGTCCCTGTTCAGTTTAGTAAACAGTAAACTAAACAAAAACAGACGAGATGGTCTGAAGGTGCTGGGGCGACAGGGGGGGGGGGGGGGCGACCCGTCCGGGCCGTCCTGTCAGGGACAAAGCGGTGTGAGGGATCCAGACGGAGAAGAAGATCAGGGGTCAAAGTTCACGGCAGAAGATGGGAGGAGAGATCGGGAGCAGAGTTGCGTGAGGTTGTTATTGCAGCGCTGTCTGCGGAGGAGCCGAGGCGTCCTCCATTTTGAGGTTTGGAAGGGGATGATGCAAACATGGAAAAATATTATCACACAGAATTCAAGACCTTGTTTGTCAGAACACTGCAATAAAATACTGGCTGCTTGAATCCAGTGTGTTGATATATTTTTTCCCCCCCACTTGTGCCTCTACCTTCGTCGGCACCCGGTGTCCGAAATTAACAGCCAGTCTGAAATGAACACATGCTAAATGCAGCTAAAATTTGTCTTTGGTGGATAAATCAGTGAGGGTCACCTGCCACACTGGTGGCAACTTTTTGAGACTGTAACATTCGAACATCTTTCATAGAGTCTTTGGTCTTTTCCAGTTCGAAAACTTCCCTGCTGGCCACCATACACTCTCTGACAGTGAGCCGAGCCAATCAAATCAAAGCAAAACAATGGGCCTGTTTGATACGTCTGTTTCTCCGCTGTGTGGACGGTTAACTAGCCTAACATTAGCTGTAATATAACTTAGCATTTTTCCCATGTGGCGAGTCATTTCATAATGAAATACAAATTTGATCCATTGTATAAATGAGTGAGTTTTGAATTAAAACTCTAAATCTGAATGTTTCACACAAGATAACAGAGGAGGGTAGGGTGACATTTCTATGAAAAAGGTATATCAATTATTTTGGCTGGTAAAAAATTCTTGGCGGGTAAATTCTTTTGGTTTACCAGCCCCTTGACAGGTGAGAATAAAAGTTAATTTCGGACACTGGCAGCACCTAACCAAAAACAAGTTGGTTGTACTCATTTCTTCCTCTTCTCGGCGAGAAATGATGCCCATGGTTTAGTTAGAGTGTTAAAGAGCGTGAAGCCGGCTGGATGTGCGGGTTAGCGAGGGGTCAGAGAGGGGTCGAGACATGAGAGGAGACAGACAGGGGGGTTTGGAGGCCCTGCCGTCTTACTTGGGCGAGCAGTAGTCCAGAGCGTAGTAGGAGTGGGGCAGCGTGGCCCAGCCTGCCTGGCAAGCGTACAACGGGCCGACGGTTTGATACCTCAGCCGCACCGAACTGGACGAGGCACCGAACGCGGCGGCCGCAAAGGCAGAGGAGGGGCTAGTGGCACAAGCCATCTCAGTCATGCTGTTCATGCCACAACGAAACACCCCGCCCCACACACACATACATAGGCAGAAATGAAAAATAAGATGATGAGAAAAAAAGGGGAACGTAAAATAAGAAACACAAGAAAGAAGAAATAGAAAGAAAGAAAAAGAAGGAATGCAACAAAGGAAATTCTCTTCTTGGGATCTTGTCTTGGTTTTTCTTCCAACAATGAAGGAAAGGTTTGAGCACATACATCGATACCTTGCTACTAGGGTTCAACCGATATGGCTTTTTGAAGGCTAATATTTTTGCACTGAACCTGCCAATAGCCAATATTCAATATCTTTAAATCTGACCATTCCTAAAATGGCAAGTATTCAGTGTTTCCCCCAGAATTGTATTCTTGTTGCGGTAGAAAAGCCTCTGAAAAAGAGACCATTATATAGATGATGGATAACACCGACTGGCCAATATTTCATAAAAGTCAATATCAGTCTGATATATTGGTCTAACCCTCCTGGCTGCTTTAAAAATAGGTCACAAAGCTGAACAGGTGCAATACTCTTGATTTAAAATCATTCATTCATGCCATTTCCAATAAAAAGGAACAAATTGTAATGAATAAAGTGTTAAATCTGTTCATCACTACTGCATGTTATTGATCAGATGTAAAAATAGCACCGACTCACACCACCCAAACTGTGCGTCTGGTTTGTGCCGACACCGGTCTTTTTATGGTGATGAAACCTATAAAAAGGAAGCAGCGGGGTGAAAGGCAGCGGCCATCGTCCCTCACCTGTTCTCCTTCCCGTTGGGAATGACAGAGAGGCGGTCGGTGTTGTTTCTGTCGCTGCAGACGTACGTGTTCCTCCTGGTCATTCCTGCCGACGCAGTGTTATTCTGCAGGGCCAGCAAGAGCAGGGGTGAAAACTCAGATAATACAATATAAAACAAATAGAAATGAGTGTTTTCATGTCTGTTTTTTGTGCAATACATTTTTACAAAGAGCAAACAGGTAAGATTGTACATTTTGACTTCTAAGGCAGTTACATTGTCTTGCGTTACATGTCGAGTGAATTGAAGACTTTTTTCACTCTCAAACTCTAACTGTTTTACTGTATTTATTTATGTTTTAAACAGTGAAGTAAAAAGGTATCAAAAAATTTATTTAGCATTTACAAAGTCTTCCAGGACATATGTGGTGTGCGAATACACCCAAACGTTTGAGGGTTGAAAAATGATGGTTTATATCAATCAATCAATAAATAAATATGAGACAAATAAAATAAATAGATGACTAGACAAAGAAGTAAATAGACAAATAAGTTACATAATTCCGCCTCAAAAGGGATGCCATCCTGTACGCAAGTCTTCAAAAATCGATGTGAATATAAGACAAATATTCATTTATCACATAAATGAATATTTGTTGAAATATTTGAACTGATCTATGTTTGTGGAGTATGTAACTGATAAAGTGACTCACGCTCGGGCCGGTGGTGGCTCCTTTCTTGCGGTCGGGGATGTCGGCCTTGTTGGGGTTGTTGGCGTTGCCCAGCAGGGGGCTGGCGGGCGGGGCGCCGCGGCTCCCCGGGGTGCTGGGTTTGCGGAGCTGGACGCCCCCCTCCTCCTTGCTGTTGTTCTCGGCCGTGGTCGTCTGACTCCTCTTGGGGTGGCCCGACCCCGGCGGCACGTTCTGACCGACTGGAGACGAGACACAGAGACAGACGTGATGGATTATCTGAGGATGTTGTCGCTACTTTTGGCAAAAATATAGGAAATGTTAAAAGGAATACGCAGATTTTTTCCCCTCTTTTTTTGTTTAATTCAAGAGCTTCGTTCCAAAATGAGATTACTGCAATTTAGATAAATACCCCTGACACCTACTCAAAATGATTGATTGCATAATCGGAAAACACATTATGGTTTTTAAAAGTAGGTAGCCTTAGTCCATGGTTGACAAAATTAAAAACGTTAGAGACTGGATCCTCTATATTTCAGAAATGCCAAATGATGAACTTAAGGCAATGATTTCCCCCCTCAAAATAGATATATAGCATTTTGTAATTGAACTCTTCAATTTTAGTTGGTTATTTTTCTTCCCCAAACACTACATTGTGGTAAAACGTTTCCAAATGTGTCTTTTAAGATCCCTTAAAATGGCTTGTTGGCACAACTAGCTGCACCAAGGCACGTATTGCATTTTTGGGAAAATGAAAAGACATAAGAAGAAACTTTCTACCAAAATCGTGAAAATGTGAAGGTATTCCTTTAACTTATGGTGAACAATGCTAGCGAAGCTCTTTGTACCCAGACTGACCAGAGAGGAAGCAGAACAAACAGAAGTTATTGACAAAGCATTATATCACACCGGACAGCATTGAGCTGTGCAAATAATCCAAAGGTTAAAGTGCCTCCACTGTGTGACTGGTTTGATTTAACGGCTTTTATCAGCCTGTTTCTGACAATAAGCTACTGACAAAAACGAACCTTTATTGAAGGGAGAGGCACAACAGTGTTTCCTCTGTTTTCAGTCAGCAGTGGTGCAGCAAAAATATCACCACTGAAATCGAAAACAAAATAGTGCAGCCACATTCCCTCTAAACCATGTCTCAATGTTTACTGTTCATGTTTTTAATCATGATAACCAGGAAGGAACTACTCTAACCATGCAACCTGCACTGGAACCACAACTGCAACCAAAACAGAAGTTGATGTGGAACCAAAACTTAGATAATTATTATTATTACACCCAGGCAACACAGCTACAGAAAACTACAGAGGAAGCAGTGCAGCATGCAACCGAAGAAACAAAACGCTGGGAAGAACCGCTTGTGTCCCGCGAGTCCAGAGAGGACAAAGACGCCGAAGCCTCCTGGCGGCCTCACCTTGTTCGCTGTAACGCCTTTGTTTCTGGTTGGAGGAGACGCTCCTCTGGACCTTGAGGTGCGAGGGCGACTGGCCGTTCAGCTCGCTGTTGGGTCTCGGCTTGGCCAGAGACAGGTTGCTGCTGGAGGCCGACTCACTGGGCTCCAGCTGGGGGACGAACACACACACACACACACACAGAGTGAAATTCAGTACATAAAGCCAACTTCAGATTACTTACAGTATTATTAACTGGGCACTGATTCTTCCATTTTAACAGGGGGGCGGTAATCAGAAAGTTTTACCTCATCTTTACCTTTCAATTTATATTTACACTTAGATTTTCAGTATTTAGTTGATAGTCTTATTGAGCTTGACTAAACTTAAAGCTGCAGAAGGCAAGATTTTTATGTAAAAATACACCCATCTTATCGATCTAAATCACAAAGTGGGGATGCAACAGAGAAGAGCGTCCCATCCCCACTAATTGAGACGCCGTAGATTCTCCTTATTCGCCCAAATTAAATTCTGGTGTCAGGTTTGGTCACTTCTCCGCCCACAGGAAGTGACAAATCAAAACTTAAAGAGTGAAATCCAAACTGTCTCCTAAAGCAGCGCTCCCCAACGTTAGATCTTTTCCTCTCGTCTCTTTGGTTTTTCTTTGGTATAAAAGCATCACAGACGGGCCGGTTGGTAAAGATGAGCGAGCTGTGTGACGTTTACTGACCTCACCTTACAGGATTTCTGGGTATTGAAGCTCAGATTTTTCCATACAGCTACTGCTGCCATTTGAAGCCGCCAAAATGCGAAGTGCAGCTTTAAATTCTTGGATCAACAACATTACAAGCTACCAGGGTTGAAGCCACACAACAGATCTAACACATATTCCTGTGTCACTAGTATGCTCATCCATAACAGAGAAGTGCTAGGGAGAGAAGGAAGAGCCTGGCAGAAAGTTTGATAACCAGGGGAAGTGGGGATGTGATTTTACGGGAAGGAGCAAGTTTTATTCAGTTACCTGTGTGTCCCATATTTTGACGTTATAAAACTATTCATCACATAACCATCCAGCCCAACCTGCTCTGTCCTCTCTGTGAACCCGGCAGAAAAGGTTGGGTTACATGTCTTGAGTTGACAGGGGGGATGTTTGTACCTCGGAGGCCTTCCTGCCCAGCAGCAGGTAGGTGGCTGTGATCTCGTCGTACTTCATCTTGGCCAGAGAGTCCTGGATCTCCTCCAGGTTGTAGCCCATCCCCACCATCACATCTGGGAGAGGAATCACAAAAATAAGACATTTAAACAAAGTAAAGTAAGTAAACCCCTCATACACGTACACGGAGGTACGAAAAATCTCCCATTCCCTTCCTCTGCACCCTAATCAATCCCTTCATATTACCAACATTTGCAATCAAATTCTCTGCCTATGTCTTCTTTTTAATTCTGCATCTTATGTATAATCTATGTATAATTTATATTTGTAAATGCCCATGTTATTTCACATGTATGTGACTGCCATGTGGGATAAACAAGGTAATGGGTTTTTTTCAATTAATTAAATGGTAGGATCACGGATGTGTGTGTGTGTGTGTGTGTGTGTGTGTACACGTGGGGCGGGGGGGTGTAATAGTTATTAAATGCGGTGAGTGAGTCCATCAGTCAGCAGCAGACAGATGTTGATGATGATTGGAGAGAGTGTATGTGCGTACATATGTAGACACACACCACGCACCACATGCATAAACATACACACACACACACACACACGTATACACACAGAGAAACACACAGATGCGTGGCCTTGACGTCAGGCTCACGTTGAGAGCAGCATGCCAGGTGGAGTGGTGTTCCCTGCTGCAGCTCCAGCCTGCTCTCCCTTCAAACATTTATCTGTGTGTGTGTGTGTGTGTGTGTGTGTGTTCCACATTCCTTCTCTCAGTATCTCCCTCTCTGCCTGCTGAAACAAGCCCCTCCCCCAACACGCACCATACAAAGGGTTTTATCCTCTTATCACATAACGCTATACAGCCTTATCCATATTGGAAATTAATTATGTTGCTACCTGAAATGCACTGGTCAATATTTCAAAACAAATCTGATTCTATCCTCAAAAAGAGAACTAGTTTGTTGTTAAGATGACTCATAACTTAACTAGTGACTCATAATATGCTTTACTGTCTCATTCTGTCAGAGTGGATGTTACTTGTTTGTCTCATTTTGGACTGAAACTCTTTGTTTGTGCAAGTCTGGTATGTTTTTAAAGGTTCAGACATTCACCAATACTCAGTATGTGATGTAGCCTAGCTCTCCTTTGTGCTATTCAGGGGGAGCGTCTGCACAGATAGAAGCCTGGCTGGGATGTTACAGGAAGGAGGAAGGGGGGGGGGGGGGGGGGGTTGGGGGGGGGGGGGGGCGTTCAGCAACAAGGACATCACAGTATCGCTGTATCACTGTATTTTTAGCAAACGTTAGCTAGCTTCCAATACCCGTCCTTGGATCCGGCTGCTACGCATGAACACAGCAGTCAGGAGCCACGCAGCAACTATGATAATGATAATAACTTGTCAAATTTTAATAAATCTCCCCCTTAAATGTGTTGAAAATGTAATAAAACCTGTTAACCTTATAAATTGCTGGTATACACAATAATAACAATATCACATTAGCCGGCAATAATTACTTCATAAGGAATTTAACTTAATTTTTCTATGCTATAGTAATAGCACTGATGAATAATGTAATAAATCAGAGCAAGAAGAATGTAATAATTCATTATGTAATGCCTAAATATGATTATTGCATCATCAGTTCAAAATAGGTTACACCCCTTACGAAATAGCAATTGCCAGTTTATGTAATAATGTGACATTTACATTTCCCCGCAATTTATGACATCAACAGGTTTTATTCGATTTTCAACCCATTTAGAGGGACATTTTATTATTGTGACAAGTTATGAAATTATTTGGTAGTTATATTATCAGTTGCTACATGTCCTTGCTCAAGAGTACTTCAGCAGTAGACTTGACTAGGGGTTCGACCAATATGTGTCACTGAAAAATCTTACATTAAAGCGTGTTTAACAAAGAAATGTCTTGTGACTGATATGATAAATCAGTTTTTAAGTAATTGAAGCATATTACACTACTGGTTTTACGGTTTTCAACTTATTAATAATTATCCAGATACTATCGTATATCGATATAATTTTGGCCAAGATAATCTTACAGTGAAATTTTCATATTGCCGCAGGCCCAGTTGTTGACCAACCCGCTGTGGGACACCAGGCTTCATATAAAAGCAGCTGAGATGTCAGTTGCAGTGCAGGGAGAAAGAAAGAAGAGAGAGAAGAGAGGGAGAGAGATGGAGGAGGAGGAGAGGGGGGCTCCCAGGAACGTGCTCTGCCTCTCTAATTAGGCAGAACATGTGATAGCCATCGTTCCTTATCCATCTCTATGCACTCTCTCTACCCTTCCTTCCTATCTCTCTCTCTGTCTCTCTCCTCACTACTTCTACCTCTTCACTCAATTCAATTTCTATTGCATTCAAAGGTGCTCACAAAAGTACTTATGGCTAAAACACAAACAACAAATAAGATTAGAACCAGATTCAGCAATACCCTATATATTACTTGTATATGTTGCATATTATTTGTTGTATTACTTGTTCTTGAGATGTAATGTTTTGTACTTGTCGAGTATTAAGTTACTGTGTGTTCACTATCTATTCTCCCCTGTCCAGATTCAGATAGCAGCCATAGACAGTGTGACAAAAACAACAAATAGTTCCAATAATATCCTGATCGATCACTAAATCAATGGACAAATTTATCAAAGGACATTGAGTATCATCGAGAATCCCTCCTGTCTGAAGTCGTGACAGGCCAATACATATTTTGCAGCAAGTGCGGGACGCTTCATCTCCTAGAATATACTGTAGGGGAAAGGTTTTTTCAAAATGACTTAGATATTGTTTTGGATTTAGGAAGACAGTGTGATAGATCTCTCCCTCTCCTTTCTCTTCCTTTCTTTGTTTCTCCTCTCTTTCTCCCCCCCTCCACCCCTTCACCCCCCACCAACCCGCAGTCTGTACTTACTGGGTGACTGGGAGTTCGTACCAACACATGTGCGCTGACAGCCAACCCAGCTGCTGTTATGCAACACCCCCCCCTCCTCTATTTACTGCTTTCATCCAGGGCACGATGGGGAGGCTTCTCTCTCTCTTCACCCTCCCAACTAGTTTTCTCTCTCTCTCTCTCTTGTTCTCTCTTTCCGTGTAACGGCGCTGCTCTTGTTTATTTATTCATCATCACGTTTCATCTCTTCTTTAAACGCTCTTCAGCGCTGAAATAATGAGACCGCTTCTGTGTTTGTGCCGCTGCAGCCCAGCTTGACGTTTGATGCTTCGTACGTTCTGCCACCGTCGGACAAAAACCACATAGGTGTAAAAAATTTGTTTTTCCAGTAATAAAAAAAGGAGAGAATGCTTATTTTTTTTGTTGATGCCTGCGCATTTTTGAGATTACACAACAGGGTTTTTAAAAGGTTCCTCAGGCCCGAGGGTCATGAAACTCGCTCAACACATAAACGACCAGGCAAACTTTCCATTCAGGTAGGAAAATGAAAAACGGCAGATTTGCAGTTGTGTGATTTTACCCGCAACATCAGCAATTTGACAACATCAATCGGTTGTTTTGTTTCCTTCGGTTACCTATTCTCTTCTGATCTGTGATGTCCAGCTCCGGTTCCACGAAAGGCTTGAGCTCATCCTCCTCAAAACCTGCATTGATCCAACGGTCCTTCATGATTTGCTGCAAAAGAGAGTGAGACAGTGAAATATGGACACAGAGAACAAGACAACCAGGCTTTTAAAAGAGCAACTACATGCTACAACCACTTTTTTCCACACTACAACCTGACAAATTAAGCCATGTTGTATTGAAAAACATCAACCATGTTTAAAATCCAGACATTACTCAGGCATATCTGACTCATTTTGTATTTTTGGGTGGGCGGCAGGGTGGTCATCCCAGGTTCAAGCCCCCCATTTGGCAACCATCCGCCCTCCGAAAGAGAATTTCCTACTGGGATCAATAAAGTGTCACATTATTACTATTCACGGATTGTTGCTCCCACTACTGATCCCAGTCTCTCTTGGGTATTTTGATGTAATTGTGTACTTTCTTTAACAGCCTGATATCATATGTGGGAGTTTCCAGCTCTGCTCTCATCTCAACAACTCTCTCTCTCTCTCTGTCTTTGTGCGAAATGCCAAACTGCACCGTTGCACTGTATAAAATGGCGGATGAGGAGAAAGCAGCCGCTATCGAGAGCGCCATCCCACTTAAACCTCTGCTATTTTATGGTAATGTGCATAAATGTTACTGTCTTCATGTATTGTGTTGCACTGTGTGGTGTTTTTTTTTTATTTGCTGCTGATCAATTGCCCTCTGGGGTTATAATAAAGACCAAGCCGAACTCATTATCAATACACAGGCTCTGATGTAACCAGCTCTTATGGCATAATCTAGGGCAATCAACGTGGCATCCGCTGCGGACCCACGTGCCCCTCAGAGTCAAGTCAACCGCATTAGGTTTCATTCACTTACATCCAACTTAGATGCATTGAAATTTAGTCTCCTTCAAATATAATGAGTTGGACCATAACCGATCTCTTTGATTAAGAGGTTCAATTTGCAGGAGAGCAGGCTGGAGACTGCCTTTAAACCTGATCCAGGTTTAAAGCGAGGACAACACACATATGTGCCATAATGATCTTGGAAATAAACTGTACATGACGTTTTAGAATATTATATATACACTATGTATATGATATGATGTTGGGTATCTGCACAACTATGGCTAAAAAATAATCATGACAATAATCATTTATTGCTCTTTTTGCCTCTTATATCAACAGCTTGACTATTTTCAACCACAGTGGACGTTCTAAGTGAAATTAAATGTCTAAATATTGCCGATATGCCAAAATTCTACGGTTATTAATTATTCCTTATTCCTAGGCATCTAGACCACTTTTCTTATTTTGACTCGGACTTGTCTTGGACGTTTTCCCGCCCACCTAAAGATAGAACAAAATGTGTAATTTTATTGATGTTTGGTTTACTTTCTAGGTATATGTGCTGTACCTTTCAATATCCAACTAATCAATGAGGGTCATTACATACACAGGTTTCTACAGGTGAAATCCCTTAAATAGTTTTGTGGGGCTAGGGAAAATGTAAACCAAACATCAATAAAACATTCCCTCCTGGATTCCAGCACCTGGATATAAAGCCACATCTCTGTTGATCCTTAAGAAACTCCACAATCATTAATTTCCTATATTGGTCTTGGACTTGACTGGCTCTGGTCTCGACCCCCTTTAGACCCGGGCTTGACTCAAACTCGACCGGACTTTGATTTGAGCTCGACTCGACTCGGGTGGTCGTGACTAACAGACCTGAAAAAAATCTGCGCTGCCCTGGACTAGACGATAAAAGGCAGAGAGAACTGAACAAGGAAGACAAATTCGGTACAGACAAGAGTGACGATGCATTATTCATGGTCTGGACATCAGAGGAGAGGGAGAGTGTGGGCTGGACAGAAAACACCGTGGGCTTCGGAGGGGGATGCAGGAAGGATGCAGGGACCAGGAGACGTGACGGACAGACGGCATTCTCCGGTGGTGCTGACGTGCCGGGGGTTAATAACTGAGAGGTATATTTACGTTTTCTCCTTCCTCCCTCACCTCGAGAGTACCCCGCTTGGCCGGGTTGAGCACCAGGAAGCGCTTGAGGAGGTTCTCGCAGTCTGTGGACATGTAGAAGGGGATGCGGTACTTCCCTCTGAGCACCCGCTCCCTCAGCTCCTGCAGGGGGAAGACCACAAGGGGAAGTTAGGAAAATACTGATGTAAGCTTGGCGTTAGGGTTTATCATTAATAGACAGCTGAGGAAGTAGTGAAGAGAAGTGGTAGTTGGGTATTTACATGCTACAAACAGAAATGTGACGCCACTATTCCAGACAGTAGGTTCAACAGTCTGCTTTGTGCTGTTATTTGGTCATATTTGGAGAATTCATTCTAGTTGAAGGTAGATTGGTAAACTAAGCATCAGAAAAGGTGAAATTTAAAATAAGGACCAATGGCTGCTATCACAAATCATTTGACCACCACTTATTTAAGAATGATTGTGAAAGCCAATGAAATTCTACAAACTAAACCAGCTAACCTCCAGTATAAGAAGTGATGAATGCCAATATATTTAAGCATCAACACTGGTTAAAGGGATACCGTGACATGTAACAGTTTGGACCAAATGGCAGCAACCTGCTGACAGGTGTATATAATACAGAGCTGGACACACTGTGCCACCTCCATCACCAAACATACAAGGATATTATTTCAATACTATCCAAGTATTGCGATAAAAACAATCCTTATGATACCCTTAACACCAAGGATTTTCAAGTATTAAAAGTATTGCATAATTTGCTAAATTTAGGGTCCTTACAGGACAGCAGCTTGTGATTGTAGCATTAATATATGGAAATGATGCATCCTAATATATGAGTTTTAAAGAATCTAATGAAAAGACAAACTGGTAAAAGGGCTGATTAGCTCGTTAGTTGGTGCCATCAGCCGATTTCTATACTGAGGATCCAACATCCAACCTGTTCTCTGGTGTTAATGGGGTTCTACCTGATGCTGTGACTGTTTTCCTGATATACTACAGTAAATTAGATGGGGGAAAAAAAACCTGTTGCAACCTCGCAGCTCCTCTAAGGTGCATGAATCAAAACGTACAAAAGGAATGCAAAGAATTCAGCTACTCTTTAAGAAGAATTGACAAAGCTTTAATACTAAAAGCCAACTTGTTTTGGCCGAAGCATGTTTTTTAACATTATGGTCAACTAAAACTGTGGTATCGTCATAACGTTACACACACACCAACCTACCTTGAGGTTCTGTCCGTCGAAGGGCAGCGAGCCGCTGACCAGCGTGTACAGGATGACCCCCAGGCTCCAGACGTCCACCTCCGGCCCGTCGTACTTCTTCCCCTGGAACAGCTCCGGGGCGGCGTACGGCGGGGAGCCGCAGAACGTGTCCAGCTTGTTGCCCATGGTGAACTCGTTACTGAAGCCAAAATCTGCTATCTTGATGTTCATGTCTGCGTCCAGGAGAAGGTTCTCCGCCTGCAGACAGACGGACAGAAGGCCGGGGTTAGGATTCTTTTCGCCTGTATTTACCTAAGCAAGACTTCCTGAGCTTGCATGCTCTTTTCCAGCAATGTCCTACTTCACATTGATAATAGTCACATACATTCACACCCTGAAAGTTTACCAGTACAAAGTCTTTCACTGTTGAACAATATGACACTCCACTGGAGCGAATGGAGTTTAATCGTCTTGCTACAGTATTATTAATTCAGTTTCAGCAGCAGTCTGGGGATTCAGATTGACAATTACAAGGATTAGGGGCGATTGTGATATGAGGAATTAAATAATAGAAGTTAACAATGGAGAACATTTTCTCTCTCTGCAGAACAAGCATTTAAGAATTAAGGATTAGCCCCAAAACATCAAATCTATTTTGAAAGTTCATTACCTCAAATTAACTTATTTTTCATAATAAGGCTGATTTTTATCCTAATAAGTGTTACCATTTTGTAAGCAAACAGTCGATTGGGAATCAAACTCTTCAAAATGTAGATGAGGATTTCAACTCAAACTCAAAATCTACTGGTTGCTCACAGGCATTTATGGGCAAAAGACTCAGTAGACTAAGAAGCGAAGTCAAAGAGAGCGGGGAGATCTTCCACCGAGCCGAAGGACTGAACCGGCATCCCGAGAGGCTTCCGCTCACACAGGCTGTCCTCGCAACGTGGCGAAGCGTTATCGATACAAAGAGCGTTTAATGTCAGCGGGCGACACTTTTAGAGAAGTCGTCACAAAGTCGTGAAGCCGTCAGCTGAATCCTCCGGAGGGAAAAAAAAAGAAATAAAAAAAAAACGCCTCAGAAGAACAAAGTGCCCTACAAGTCTGAGAAGGTGTAGTGGTTAAAGTTTAACTGTGTTCCTCCTATCCCTCTCCTCTGTGGCACGAACACACACAGAAACACTTAACACACAGAGAAACACATAACACACAAATACACAAACACTCAAGGAGAAACACACCAAAACCTCCATGCTGAAACATGGATAAACGCACTCACACCCGTCCTCACACATACAGGGACAAACACACACATATATTACACACACATATACAGAGAGAGAGGGCAGAAGACGGCTCTCTGCTCCTCTCACATCTCTCTCCTCATGGATCATTCATGAGGCGGCACAGGGGAAACAGGGTTTAGACATGC
>NC_136013.1:3725601-3825601 GCF_048128805.1 Centroberyx gerrardi
CCGCAGGAATGGCCAAAAAAAGCCACGTCTCTCTGGACTCTGCAGCCAACACTAAACTCAACAGAGCCAGCGTGGTCCTAGACTCCGCCCCCCCCGCTGCCGCCGCCGCCGCCGCCGCCGCCAAACCCAACGGCTGGCTGAGAAAATCCCACACTGCCCAGACGAACGGCTCCCACACATCCAACGGGCCCGCGGGCGGCCATCTCAAAAACTGGGGGAAGTTCAGGATCCCCAAGAGGAGCGAGAGGCCGGCGACGGCGCCGGAGGAGCAGGAGGCGCCGGAGCAGCGCAAGCCGCTCCTCCGGCCTCTGACCAACACGCCGGAGCCGTCGTACCCCAGGACGCGGCTCCGCACCGGGACCGAGAACGACGCCTTCGCCCCCGACGCCAAGCCGGCCGACGGCGAGGTGGAGCCCTGCCTGAAACGCTGCCACTCCCACCAGCTGAGGGGCGACTCGTCCCTCGGCCGGCGCTACGGCTCCGACATCATCCGGCGCGGCGTGCTGGCCTCCTGATGCCGCGGCGGGACCGGAGCCACACTGAAATAATAAGCTGCACTGTGTCGGTCGGAACAGAACGATGGTCTCTCTCTCTCTCTTTGTATCTTTATTTTTCTCGAAAAATCATTGAAATGCCTAGATTGAAACAGAGCTGATATTTATTTTTTATTTGTAACATATGTAAAATTTGGGAAATATTTTACTTTTTACTTTTATTTTCAGCTAGTTTTTATTTTTCCTTGAAGTAGAAAGATGTCAAGTTGCCACTTAACTCTTGCTCAGCTATTTACAAGCAAAAGCTTCAACTAGGAAAAAGTTGTGATTGTTGCTTGGGACCATAAGCTTGCGATGTAATTTGTTTTTGACATAGTATTACACTTGGCCATGAGTCAGTTGCACTTAGTAGGAAAAGCTAAAACACAGATTCTTCATGCTGTTACCGCAATAGGACTCTCGCTTTTTATCAAGCTTCCTTCAGACGTCGACACAGTTTAGAGAATTATTATGAAACGAGAAACACTGCACAGCTTTTATCGTTATTTAAACGCCAGCTTCCGTCAGTCTATATCCAAACCTCATTAGGCTGTGATTGTTACCCTTTATGAATTTACCAACGGGGAATTTTTCCAAAAGGAATTAACGAATGACGTTTTAGTTGTCATCAGCACTTAAGTGTAATTGAACTGCGATATCGTATCCATCATGTGCCTATCTTTTATTTGAAGCGTTTGCACTAAGAGAGGACGGCACAGGTTTGAGGTATGAGTAGAGTTATTTTTACACTGAAAAAGCATTTTGTACCTTCGGCCGCTGCTGTACTACTGTTATGCAAAATGAATCATGTTTTGTCTTGTCTTAAAGAGGAATAAAAGGATTTGAGGCGGCACCATTTGATCTGTTTTGTTGTCTGATGATGTAAATGTAGTCATGTGACCAGAAGGTTGCCAGTTTGTATCCCCCAGACCCAGCTGAAAAAAGGTGAACTTGAGCAAAGGTGCTTATGCTGCGTTCAAGGGAACTGGGAACTTAGACTTTCTTATTTCCCAGAGCGTATAAGTTCAGGTGGGAACAATATGGACGCCTGAAGTAAAGTTGCGTTTGTTTGGCTGCTTTCCGTGCAGCAAGTATCCAACTGTATTAATCGATCTTAAACTATGCCATGCACAAACAGAAACTTGAAAGTGTTTAAAAGCCATGCTCTTATTTTTGGTTCTTACCATTCATAATCTAATACTTCCATGTTGCTTTAAATTAACGCAACACCACAGAACTAGTGTCCCAACTTTCCCCGCTAGAAATTAGGAGTTGGACGGGCTGTTCAAATTGATTTTTCCTGTTCTGAGCTAGTAAGTTCCCAAGTTCCCAGTGGTCTTGAACGCAGCATTAGCACCCAGCTGTCCCAGTGACCGACAGCAGAGGGCCGTGGTTCCACTGAGCATCTCCCAGCGTGAATGTGAAGCAGGGTGCTCCTGAAAAAGAGCCTCTATGTTCAGTCGACTTTCCCCAGCTAAAGAAAGGTTAAATCAATATTCTGTTAATTCCTAAAAATGTTGGCATCAGCCTTCAAAAACTAACATTGATCAAACCCATTTTGGTAGGATGTTTTATATTTCTATCATGTGTAAATAGAGGGAATAGAGTAAGAATGTATCATAAGTGGGACGTCATCACCAGCTACCAGCCTAAAGATGGTACATTTTGGCCGAGGATGATGAATTTCTCTTCTATCAGACAATTTGACAAGTAACCAACCATCATTTGGAGGAAAAAAAAATGTTTGGGAGGTAAAATAGTGACTGAACCAGCCACTGTGCCATTAACAGTTTCAAGCCCTGAGTGTATCCTCAATAAAATCTAAAGTGTCAAATTTCATCACCTCAAACCTAAGACTTTTTAAGACCATTTTAATGCCAGTTAGAATCAAATAGTCTGATCTCACCACTGAAATGAATGAAAATGAAAGCGTAGTCCTGTCAGAATCGGCTAATTTCTAATAAAGGTTTGAGCGACTGGGCTGATTTTGCATCAAGAAACCTCTCGAGACCTCCGACACCGAATTTAACAATACTCAAAGGACTATTGAGACTTTGCATTTATATTTAGACGAGACTTTTCCAGGAGCTGCAGACAGCGTGGAGAGGACATTGGTGATAAAACAGTTAATCTTTGATTCTAATAATAAAAAGCCACCAGGCTGCAGGCAGGAGATGCATGTTTGAACACTTTTTATTGCACGATTCAACAGATTGTGAAATCCTGCACAAAAGTGTATCAGCACTGCATCGGGAAAAAAAACAAACAAAACATACAATCAAGAAAATTGTATGATATTTACAATAGATGCATCACTATTACCACTTATACATTATGTACATATTAGTCTCTGGTTTACTATGACAGTAGTTACAGAATGAAACCCCTAAGCACACATTACACTTCAGCTCTACAGGGAATTACAGTGCTTACAAAAATAACTGGCTTGACTACATTCACTCATCACAATCAAGGTTAGGATGAAGATATATAGGAAGTCGAAGTTGAAAATACTTGTACGAGACTCGCTGCACCTCTGGAACGGACGCGTGTCCCACTCATGCCTTGGGAAATTAAAATACTAAAAAATAAAAAAGGTGCAATTATAAAAAAAAAAAAAAAAAAAAAAAAACGTTCTCCTGTTGGGTCTGTACAGCTCAAAAACAAATTTTTAAACTTGAACGGGCAATGAGACGTTTAAAAAAAATAAAATAATAAAAGACCCCAAGAACAATAAAGACAAAACACGATACAAGCCGTCTGTTTGGACCGATTCAGATTCCAACATGAAAAAGTAAGTTTACTGATCATTATTTCAAACAAACAAACAAAAAAAAAAAACTACAAAGGCACAGCCACAAGTTGCGTCTGTTGTCTCAATGTTGCTGGAAGAAAACCTTTTTAACTCATTACTGACCGCTGGGTTTATTAGAGCTGAACTGTACTTCAATATTACCCAAGTATCACCACACTGAACCCTTAGGATAGAAGGTTTCTGGAGATATAAGCATCATCGTTTATGTTTGATGCAGGGAAGCAGCTGGTGTCGGGAGCAGATTCTTGACTCCGAGTTTTAAATACAAGACAAGAGCATTGGCGGCATTCAAATAGGCAAACGGATGCATTCAAAAGCCAAATTTTATTAGCAGAATGAAGTGAAAACGCATCTCCAAATTGTGAACTTGTCAGCATGGTGGTCATCCAAAGGGTTTCACAAGCCCAAAAAAGGTTGGAGAATTTACTTAATCCATAAAAAAGGAATCATGTAATCCTTCAAGTACAGCTAAAATCACCCAAAATGTTTCCCGTGACCACAGTGGAAAGCTGACCGGCGGCCTTTGTGCCGTTAAACCTGCATCTGAAATGTTTTCTGTGGTGTGGTGGTACTTCTGGTCTGGTTCGGGGGTCAAAAGGTCAAACCTCAGCCGCTGCGACGTTCACTCACTGAGCTGAGATGTCAACAAAGCCCGGAGTGAATTCATTAATAACAAAAAAAACTAGCCAGGCCGCATAAACAACCAGCAGGTCAGTCTCACCGCTGATAAATGATGCGTAACCGATGCAGAAAAATCTTCCAACCACTGATTTCAGATTCTAAAGGGCGGCTTCAGCGGAAAGTGAAAACAGCATCTTAAGGATTTGACTCAAAAAAAAAAAAAAAAAAAAGTTAAAGAGAATCATTCCTTCATTTACCTTCTCGTTTGGCGCCGAGCGGATGGCGGCGCGACCTCTGACCCCCCCCCGCCCGCCCGCCCCCCGCACGAAACGCCCCAGTAGTGTTTTTTTTTTTTTTTAACGTCAGACGGCGGTTTTTTGAAGAGCCAGGAGAGAAAACAAGAGCGCCTCTCTAGAGATGGGAGGAAGATTTCAGCGGCGTACTTTTGAATACTTTTCCCTCATCCCCTCATCCTCTGGACAGGTAGGTAGATTAACGGTTTTTGCGGCGCCATCATCCAGCGTCCGGATACAAGAATCATTCAAATCTAGAAAGTAAAACTGAGATAAAAACAAAAAACAAAGCCAAAAAACTGGTTGTAAAATAGTAAAACACGTACTTGTCTACAGTTAAATGTAACCTATGGCTACGAAAAGGAATAAAGACAGGTCATTCAAGGCCTACCCATAGTGTCTTGATGTTTAACGTTATTACTTCTCACATATATATATATATATATATATATATATATATTTATATATATATATAAAAATAAAAAAACAAAAAAAAAAAGGATTTGGCAACCTGTTTGAAGTTTTACACTATTCCAGTAATCATAATTTTGGTCTTTGATATACACACATATATAGATATAGCTATTAAAACTCTGCTGTTCAAGATCATCCGTGTTGTGGGGGGAGAGGGAGAGGGTGTGTGTGTGTGTGAGAGAGTGTGTGTGTGTGTGTGTGTGTGTGTGTGTGTGTGTGTGAGAGAGTGAACCGAGATTCAAGTGTGCAGACAGTAATGCTGCTGTCAGGAAGAGGTGAGTTCACACCCGCCACCGGCCAAACTGCTCAGTTTTAGCTCTGTTTTTTTGTATACTGGGAAGAAAAAACAAAACAAAATGGAGTTTGGCAGGTGGGAAACCAAAAAAAAAAAAAACCAAGTGGCTGCTGAATTTTGGAATCCACTCGCCGATGTTTCCTGACCTGCGCTCGCTCTGCTGCGTTGTGCTTTACCACAGATGGTTCGTCTCAGTGCAGACACGTAAACAGAAATACCCGAAGAGGAAAGAATACAAAACAAAAACATGAAAAAGGAAAAAAAAACAACAAAAAACAAAAACAAACAAAAAGTCTGAGCGGCGTGCTGGACCCGA
This sequence comes from Centroberyx gerrardi, assembly GCF_048128805.1. Lineage (NCBI taxonomy): Eukaryota > Metazoa > Chordata > Actinopteri > Beryciformes > Berycidae > Centroberyx > Centroberyx gerrardi. The sequence goes on from NC_136013.1 coordinate 3,730,949, forward strand.
TCCCCGGGCCTCTTGGCACTTGAGATCAGCGGCTTTTCCCTGATGAGGAAGAGAGATACAGTGCCTTGGTTTTTGCGAGATAAGACATAATTCTGTGGGATTTATATTTGTTCGTTAAGTGGGAGGGGGGAAAGCGGGTGTCGGAGTTCAGTTTGGTCTCTAGGCCCTCTGAGGGGTCAAAGGTCGCTCTAGGCCTCGGCTGCTTTCCTCTTAGAGCCCTTGGTTTTTGCCTCGGCTGCCTCCGTCTTCCTGGAGCCTTTGGAGGGACGGGCGGCGGCGGCGGTAGCGGCGGCGGTCGTCGTCGTATCCGAGGCGGCGGTGGCGGCGGTGGCGGCGGCGGCGGCGGGCCGGTCCTCCTCCGCTCCCTCCGGCTCCTCGTGCTCCAGGCAGCACAGCTGTCCGGTGGGGGGCCAGGGCCGCAGCGCCCCCTCCTGGTGGGCCTTACAGAAGGAGTTGGGGCAGAGCTGGCAGAACGCCTCCGAGTTTTTCCCGCAGACGTCGCAGTGGTGCCAGGGGCAATCCCAACGCCCTGCCACACACACACACACACACACACACAAAAGAGAGACATGAGATTAAAGACGGCAGAGCCAAGTCACAAACAAGCCGCGAAAACGCCCAGAGACAGAGACACACCCAAAGGAAGGGTGGAGGAAAAAAAAATAAAATAAAAAATAAAATAAATGAGAAATAAATGAATAAATAAAACAACAAAGGAGCTAAAAAATAAAAAAAAATAAAAAGTATTTTACACCTTACACAACTTAAAAAGAAAAAGCATTACACATGGTCATATAAACAAAATTTGCATGAGGTTGCATGAATTTGACTGAGGTTGTGAGGGGCATCAACTAACTGGGTGGGCAGAGGGTCCCTCCATACACACACAAAATAAAAAGAATAAAATAAAATTAGCTTTTTGAAATCATATGGATACGAAAACCCCCTAAACAAGGTATTGGGTGCTGTGCAGAATCACTCGCCTACAAATAAAGTCAGGGAATACTTTTTTTCCCCCCCTCTTCTTTTTTTAAAATGCAGAAACAGTTCATGTAGAATATCTATCTTGCATTTATCACTACTTTACAAGTCTGCTGTTGTCATCCTGGTTGCTCATTATATTCAGACTGAGCAGCTTCTAAGCTTCGGGACTATCGTCGTGCCGTCGTGTGTCTCTCACCGAAGGGTCTCTTGGTGAGGTCCAGGCAGGACAGGTGGTAAGCCTTGGTGCAGGTCTTCTTGTCACAGAGCACCAGCTGCCCTCCGTCCCCGCAGCGGAAACACTCGTCCTCCGACTTCTTCTTTCCCTCGCTCCGCTTCTTTTTCAACTTCTTCTTCAGCTTCTTCCCTTTTGGCTCGGCGGTTTGGCCGTTTGAGTTCTGTGGATGAGACGTCAAAACCCAAGAGCTGAAACATTTTCTGACTATCAAACTCTGGAAATGTCACCAGGAATAAGAAAAACACACCACAAAATGGACCAAGGAATTCAAGGTACATCACTAATAGCTGTGTTTAAGTGTTTTAGGCAAGATATTTCCTTTAAGTGTTGTATTTTTATATTTACTGTTCCACTATTCAGAGATTTAGAGCAAAGTGGTCCAAGAGTGAGAGATTCACATCCCTAGTATATACTGTGACACTTGATAATAGGCACTGGTGTCACCAAGACAAAATTACAGTAGATTGAATGCATGTTTGTGATTACAGTGATTCTGAAACTTTTAATGCTCAGGATGCTCACTTTAGGTCGATCACCAAGAAAACCGCTGCAGTTGGGAGCGCCGCAGCGACAGACGGTCTTCTCGTTACCGAGGCAGTCCAGGTTGTAGTTAAAGGTGAGCTCCGTCCCTGCAAAACACACAAAAAATATTTAGGAAAAATCATAAAGGCATTCATCAGGTGGGACTCGCATTAAAAGATGTCTTGAACCAACAACACTGCAAAAGTGTCCCTGTCCTCTTGTATTTTGTCTTAAATTATTCCTAAAACCAGGTGGAAAAAATCTGCCAACGGGGATGAAATGATGCACTTGATTTTCAATTTTCTTCACTTGATGTTGAGTTGTAAACAAGTGAAATTCTCGTCTCCCTGGCAGATTACCAGACCCGACCTGGATAATAAAACCTCTCAGCCTCATTTGGTTTTTCACAACGCAAGTGTTTTCCCATCATGCTCCTCTCACCTGCTGGGATGTCGCAGACGGCGAACAGGCCGACCCGAGTGTCTCCGTTCACCGTCCACTTCTGGGTCTCACAGTTGGGCTGGCAGCTGTGGTTCATGAAGCGAGAGTAGTTTCCCTTCGGACCGGCGTCGATGATACGATCCTAAAAAACAAAAATGTTTCAGTTCAACCAGACTTGTAAACACAAGGTATTCTAAGTCACAGTATTATATACATACAATATCATAATTTACATATACTTTAATTGAGAACAATGACTATTCTAGGTCAGAAAGTATGACAGTCGATTAATCGATTGACATAATTAATCGCTCAAGTCATTTTTAAAGTACAAATACCAAACATTTGCTGTTTACAGCTTCACAAATGCTAAGATTTGCTGCTTTTCTCCGTTTCATATCATTATAAAATGGCTGCTGGTCAGACTAAGTCAGCAATTTTAAGAATCACTTTGGGCTCTGTTAACTTGTGATGGCTATTTGTCATAATTTTCATATTTTATAGACTAAATTTATAGCATTAAGAACAAATCCATTTGCACGGACTCAGTTGTGCAGCAGGCTGTGATCTGCAGCTGAAGTTGTATCTGTGGTATTGACTACTGTAACGTCACAGCTGTCTGCAGTGCGACATTCCCAATGCAATACCAGTTAGTTTCTGTAGCTCCCAGTGGGAACGGTACCGCTGCTGAGAAAACAGCACCATGACCCACTGTGGAGCAAAGTAACCTTTCACCAGCCACAAGAAAAGATAACACACTGGGCGGGTTTTTAAGATTTTACAGCCTTTATCCCTGGAAGGGGTTTTGCTGAGCACATTTGCTCTTTTTCCAGCAACAACACCTGTTACAGTTAAACATATTCACAACTAGAAGGCGCTCAATACAACCAGTCTTCTACTGGTGGCCACTCCACTGGTAAGTACTGGATTAAAAGCACGCGGTCGGCACTAACCTTGTCGATGGTGAGCATGTAAAAGTGGGTGATGTTGTTTTCCTGGGCGTACTTGATCCTGGCTCTGCACTCCTCCTCGTCGATCAGCTCTCCGATGTACTCGTTCACAAACTCGCCCTGCGTGAGAAACGCCGCTCCATCAGACCACAGACTGGGGTTTTCGTAACACCACAGTTTTACCCTTCAGTACTACGGCAAATACTACAAAGTTAAGACCAATGGAAACTAGTTGTTGATTAAGATTTCACAGATCAGAAGTAGTCTTTGATATTTAAAAAGGGAATTGTGCGTTCTTGTAAAGTCTTCAACTCACAACATTTTTTCATTAAATGTCCTCAATCCAAATTGTCAAGAAGTAATTTTGCCTGTTCTCAATTTCCAAAATGGAGAAATGGTTAAAAATATAAAACATAAAAAAAAAATCCTGAATGCCAGTGGTGACAGCAGATCCCAAAGGCAGCAAAGGTCAGAGGTTGATTTCTACTGGACTTCTATGGAGTACACATGCTGAAAAACAAACCTTGATGAAACTTGCAGACATCCTGAGACCGGTACAGCTGATACTGCTAACATGCAAATCAGCATATGACATCATCTGGCCCTCTTGACTGTAACACCAAAGACCCGTTTTAAAGCAGGACAGCCCCCTCCCCCTCGCTCCGCTCCTCTCCTCACCTTCTTGATGTCCCGGAGCGACACCAGGCCCCAGCCCTTGCCGGCCGTCTTGATGATCTTGGTCTCTGGATAGAGGCGCTTGGTGAAGTCCTGGTTGCAGCAGCGCTCCCCGCTGGGACACACCTGAGGGTGGCACTCGTACAGCAGCATGCGGTTCAGACACTCGGACTCGAAGCCGCACGGCCTCTCGTCTGTCGGCTTGCAGTTACACTTGGGGATCTCGGAGATGTCGGCCGTGTAAACCTGAACTTTACCGCACGGCTTGTTCACCTGGAGGGAAAAAACACAAACAAACAAACATCAGACATCAACACGAGACGTCAATAATGCCATAAGAGAAGAGTTTTAAAATGATATATATCCATTTTGAAAAGAAATCTTAAAATTGCTTACTTAGTCTGAATAGCAGCCAAAAAACCCAAATATTCATTATATAATGATATGCAACAGAGGAAAGTACCATCATTTTAATTTTGAGCAAATACCGTATGATGATGGTGTCACTTTTTTCAAATGGTACATCACATTTTGGAACAAAACTCTCCAAATGTACTAATTGCGTAAAAATGAACGGTTTGCATCTTTCAAAATGAATTGGTGAAGAAAGACCAAAGTGAAGATGGATGTGGTGAGATTTCAGACCTTGATAAATTTATAGGGGGGCGGCTTTCGGTTGTTTTCTTGCGCTTCCTTGGCTTCTCGTTTCATTTTTATCTCCTTGAATCGAGCTTCAGCCTCCAGCAGAGCTGTGGAAACAAAGATTGCAACGGCTCAGTACATTTTTCTTCGGTACATGAAAGAAAATCGCTGGATGCCCACACATTTTACATTACAGTTTTTTAGACTTTTTCCAGATTTTAAAGTTGTTTGCTGCACTTGAAGACTTTGGACTGATCAAGATTTTATATTATATACGCTGATATTGCACAGGTAATATGGCTTTAAACTAGGCTATATTACTAAAGCTGAATATTCTTCTTAACATACAGCTAAACATTATTCTAAATGACAAATATCACAATACCAGGTGTTTCAAAAGTAGGTATACATGTTTATATACATTAGTAATACTATACGGTAGGTACTCCTCTTTTCCAGGGACTCCTATCATTTACTGACTATTGCATGTTGAATTATTTTGTTAAACCACTAAGTAAGTTAAAAATGCCTACAATTATAATGATTTTAGATCAACTTCCCTATTCCCTTTCCCTGAAAACTGCAAATGTACAGTAAGTGTCCAAGGAAAGCGTTGTTCCTCGTTTTAATCCAAGTTAATCCCACTCACTAATATTAAACATTAAGACTAGACTTCTTTATGTTTTAGGTGGGAATTCAGCTAAATTAAAGGCATCTTATTTTCCCATTTTCTCTCACAGTGGTGCTAGTATTCTTCTTCTTGCTGAAGCTTACTGCTGTACCAACAAACATAAGGGTCTGAACGGACTGAAGGATGTGCTCTAGATCTTCACCATTCTTAAAGACTTTCCCGATCCCGGTCCTCTGGTGCTTGCTGCCCCGGTCTCCCTCCATGTAGGGGAAGACTCGGCCCTGGTGAGTCCAGAAGTAGTCCTTGGAGCCGAAGAAGAAGACGGGGAACTCTCCGATCTCGTGGCGAAGGTGCTGGATGTTGGTGGGGATGTTTCTCGGGTGCTGGATCTCTGCCGGCCACCATCTGAGGAAGAGGAGGAGGAGGAGGAGGAGGAAGAATGTTATCAAGGTAGGAAACAGAAACACCAGACAAACGTTGGCAGACTTTAGCTGTGGTTAGTTTGTCTGATCTACCAGACGCTTTGGCAGTTAACCAGCTACTGTCGAAGCTTCTGTGGCAAAAAAAACAACAACAACAAAAAAGGTTGTAAGCAGAATAAGGTAAAAAAAATTACTGGGTGGGAAAAACCACAAACAAACAAACATCAGACATCAACACACAAGACGTCAATAATTATGAGAACCATAAGAAAAGAGTTTATTTCCAAAATGCTATATATCCATTTTGGAAAAAATGAAAATCAATAAGTTACTTAAAGTTCATCATTCAATATCTCTAAAATATGGGGTAGCAAGTTTTACCATTCTGTCAACCATCAACTTAAGTTAACTCGTATCCTTTAAAGGGAAGGTTCAGTGGTTTTAGAGGCCTATCCTATTTATCACCAACCATGTCCACTATTATAACATTCAAGACATTTTCACATCAGAGTTTTTGTCACTGAGAAATCAGCACCAGCCTCCCGTTAGCATTTGTTAGCAATGCTAGTGCAAGTCAATAGGGTATGAAGCCATTGCTTTCAAAATCCTATTCAAGGCTTTGAGCAAGTTCTATTATGCATTCTTACTATTACTACAGCTATGGAAGTATAATGGCTTGTAAGTGATGTTAAGAGGTTTGGTTTCATACCATATTGACTTGTGCTAGCATTGCCAACAAATGATAATAATATATTTCACAGAAACACAAGCTCTAATGTAACTTTTGGCACACTCTAAGAGGGGGCTTGATTAGTGATTAATAGAGTAGGCTTATAAAATCAATGAACCTTCCCTTTAAAAAGTATCATCATTTTTTTAAACTTTGGCAATTAATGTATGATGATAGTGTCACTTTTTTCAAATGGTAGATCTCATTTTGGAACAAAACTCTCCAAATGTACTAACTGGGTAAATGTATGGTTTGCATCTTTCAAAATGAATTGGTGAAAAAAGACCAAAGTGAAGATGGAAAAAAGTAAAAACGTTGGCAGACTTTAGCTGTGGTTAGTTTGTCTGATCTACCAGACACTTTGGCAGTTAACCAGCTATTGTCGAACCTGGTATTCTATTCTTAAAACTTGTTGGCTGGTGAAGTAAGGAAAGTGGTTGATGAACACTGGAATTTACTAGCTCCTGTGGCTGGTGGATAAAAAACCCCCCAAAACAAAACAAAAAAGGTCATAAGCAGAATAACAAGGCAAAAAAAAAACATACTGGGTGAGATTAAGAAGACCAAAATCTGCATTAGCACTAAAAGGTTATCCGTTTACAAAAAAAAACAACATAAAAGTGATCCAATGATCTCACCTGTAGGTTCCCAGTTTGACCCAGATGATGTCTCTGTATTTGGGTTTCTTTCCGGCGCGGCAGTCGTTGCAGAACCAGCTCCCATCAGGCATAGCGATGTTCAGGCAGTCGGGGTGGAAGGCTGCCGGACAAGACTCGCAGCACAGCAGTCGGCCTCCTGCAACACAACAGACAGCCATTTCAACCCGAGCAGCATTTTAGACAGGTGGAGAATAGATTGTTCCATTTAAACTGACCCGTGAGCTCTCATTTACAGGGCCGTCCTGTCTAAAAGCGGAAAAACCAAGATAAAGTAGAACATAAATGTTTGAAAATGAAGCAGCAGGTTGGTAATCAGGATTGCTGGTACCAACAATGGAAAACTTTGCCGAAATGCCCCAGAGCAAGGACACCTATCCCCATTTATGTGTTCCAACCTGCTCCACAGAAGCTGTTGAAAACTAGCCAATACTAGCTAAAGACACTGTGATACAACGCCAATGGGTGACTGTGAATGCGTGGGTGAATGTAATGAGTGGATACATACCAGATTTTTTTAAATAGATGTGCTTCAATAAGGCAATCCCACACAAATTTACAAGATCAGGGTGTAACTCCCACATCGCATTAGATATAACACACTAGCCTTCAAATATTGTTTGGGGTTGGAACTGCAAACCCATCCCAGCTTAAGTTGTAGTGCAGGTTTCTATGCTAATAATAGCAATAATAAGTAATTTCCTTAAGATGATTCATCACGATAAAAAAGGCTATTCTAAACACCTCTGGATTACTACGCCACTTTAGGACTGTTGGAACACATTATGTGACGGGTCTGGACGCACAAACATCTGATTTTGCTCACACTGGTATATTGTACCTTCAAAGTCAGACAGGGAAGAGGTCAGGCTCGCAAATGATGATGTTACTTGCCAAAGTGGCAGGCAGAGTAGAAAAACTACAACCAAAATGTACCAGTACTTGGCTGGTGGCTACTGGTAACTTCCCACTTCCCTATCTGAGGAGAGGCGGCGTACCTTTGGAGCAGACGAAGCACCAGCTGACGTTGACGTGGCTGTGGTGGCTGTAGCCCTTCTTGGCGTGGAAGTGGTTGGTGCAGACGATGGCGGTGTTGGTGATCATCTCGCTGCCTGCAGCCACGCACGTGTCACCGACGTGGTACGCTACGGGGCAGCGCAGGCAACGCATCATTCTACCTGCAACACCGAGCCAGAGAGACACCAGATTAGACAACAAGTAGTTGGGTTTCTCTCAGTCAAAAAACAAAAAGGGCTGGATTCAGTCCACCATGACCCAAAGTGCTCCGACCTCCTTGTGGAGTGAGACGAGCAAAAAGATGGATTTATCTCCAGGGGGATCAATGATGCCCATTCACACAAATTCTAGTTTAGAGGAAATATGGTAACATCACATTTCGTCAAAGCCTTGTTTTCATGGTTACTTCCTCAAATGTTGTAATCACACTCTGTCAGTTACATCCTAAATACACCAAGTCAAATTGAGAACATTGTCTTCATTGATTCAAGGCTCCGTCTTCCTAGCATGTGTGTATATTTGTCCGGCTGTAGCCTGGAAGGTGCAAGAAACCAATTTCTATAAATAAATCCATATCAACTGATTTGTTTTGCATGACATGCTGGTAATTGCAGGGTTCCTATGCATTTTCCATGTAAAAAAAATATATATCATACAACAATTATACACTTATAACAATTCCCAAACTTTTCAGGACATTGGAATCTATCAAATTCATTTTTCATGCTTTTTCAGACTTTCCAGTCATGTGTTGCAACCCGCAATTGTCATGATAGTGGAATAAGACAAACCCCCTATTTGTAGCTGATGATGCAGTATTTCCTTTACAGTCATTAAGTTGGACAATCTGCCCTCACTGGTCAAAAAATTCATCATCAGGCCTTATTGCTCAGCCCACCTCCCAGAGAATAAAAGTCACAGAGGCAGGTAAAGCACAATTACCGATATATCATGATAGAAATATCAAAATAAGACTAATTCTTAAACTACAACACCTACTGGAACTGACCCCGGGACGAGCCCAGGAGTGAACCTGAGTCTCAGAACCAGAACTACGCCCACATCTATAAAAACTCTACAGGAAACTCTTGAGATGCGGCCTCACCCTTGGTGGACTTGGGGTTGGGGCGGCAGCTGTAGTGGCAGCTCAGGCAGGTGTGCAGCGGGCAGCGGAAGCCCTTGTTGTCGAACACGGTGAGGGCGCTGAGGCGGACGCACGCCTCGTGGTAAAACTTGCCGCAGTGCTGGACGTGGCAGCGCCGCACCTCGCCCTCCGACTGCTTACAGGAGAAACACGAGTGAACGCCTGTGAGAGGAGAAACAGAGGGAGGGAATAATGAGGAAGGTAACAGTCAGATGTAAAAGACCAATCATTTTAATAATTCCACTGTTACTACCACTACTGTTACTACTAGCACCTCTGTTACTCTCTCCAACCCTCCTCCTCCGATGACTACTAGTAATCCTCCTTCTATTACTATCAGCAACACTCTCCCTAGTACTATCAGGGTTCCCACACCTTCTTAAACATCAAATTCAAGGACTTTCCAGGCCCAATTCCCTCAAATTCAAGGACCCAACACGGCATAGTTTGAGACACGGATCAAGGTTAATTACTGTTACAACACTGAGAATTTTTATAATGAGAACTAGCAGGCTTTACAGAAGCTCACAGACAATTAAAAAGAGCGAGAGGCTTGAATGTGCGAACACTTGGCAGACTATGTGGTCTCTTGCCTTCTCTAACACAGCACAGCAAAACAATATAAATTCAAGCACTTTCAATGATCCATGTCTATTTTCAAAAACTTTCAAGGATTTTTTTCTCAAATTCACAAACTTTCAAGGATTTCAAGGACCCGTGGGGACCTTGTAATACTACTACTACTTTTGCCACTAGCACCACTCTCACTACTACCAACCCTCCTTCTCCTACTACTAGTAATCCTCCTTCTACTACTATCACCAACGCTCATCCTAGTACTACTACAACTACTGTTTCCACTACATTCACTCAGCTCACTGCAAGAGTTTTAGCACCCGCTCCAGTAGGATTTCACAATTTCATGAAATGTCAAATCACACAAGCAGAGTTATTTTCAGACTCTTCTACTCCACACGCGAGCGAGGCTCCGCACTGGCAGTTACGGTGGTGAAAAGACACAGAATCAAAGCGCCTGAACACCAAGCCGCTTGGCTGTTCACCAGAAAAAAGGTGTTATCTTCTGCGAGAGTCTGTAGAGAAAAAGGTAGTTTGTGGCTAGGCATGGGACGATATGAAAATTTCATGTCACGATTATCCTGGCCAAAATAATTGCGATTCACGATATTATCCCGATAATCATCAAAATATGCTTAAAACTCTTAAAATGGCACTAAAAACACTTTACCTTACATTTTGTTAAGAAACAAAATATTTTTATTGCATCATAGGACACATATCTTTTTTTTGTGAACATCCTTTTTAGTGAAAAACAAACAAGGACAGATTCAGACTCTCGCCAACACCCAGCAGGTAATCACAGTGAGAGAAAAAAATCCATTAATAAAATAATCTACCTAGCAACCTGATATCCAAGCATTCACATGGTTCAATTAGTTATGTGTTGTAAATGCACAGTAAATGAATAACTTGTTTTGTTTTCAGATCACACAGACAGAGGTACAGCAAGGACAGCAGAATGAATGCAAAAAAAAAAACCAATCAAACAATCTTAAATAAGGTCATCATAAATTATAAGGTCCCCCTGCATAAATAAAGGATAAATAAATAAATAAAAAATAGCAACATTGTGTGAGTCTGTTCTTTAAATAAAATAAAGTCCAACTGGCATTGTGGCATAGAGTCAAACTGTACCACTTTGAACCCGTTTTAGTAAAAAAAAAAAAAAAAAATCATGTGAGGATATTCACGATTATCCCAATAATGGAAATTCACCAAGATAAAATTATCTTGAATGTTTTTATCGCGATAAAAGATAAAATCTTATATCCTCCCATCCCTATTTGTGGCTAGATTTCAGTTCACATAAATATTCACAAAGTATCCTCTAAGGTCTTGAATAGCATTAAAATTAGTTTTGTCATCAACTGTCATTTTATTTCTTTAGTTGCAAACTTTGCTAAGGAGGCTTTCAATATTTCTAATTACCTAATCTTTATCCAAATAATAAATACTTTACAATATTATTTTTTTGTTAGGCTACATGTTTCTTCACACACGAGCTCCTACTGCATGACCAACTGCAACTGCTCTAAAATATCATGTGATTGATTATATCGTCTTGTAGAAAAGCGCCTCCATTTTCTTTTCCAGTTCATCGCCTTAGTTCCATCAACGCTCTAACATCTTGTGGTCAAATCTTTCGAAAAGGAATCGTTTGGAGGATTGCTGAGCTTGTTAGAGGATATTTGCTTTTTGACCAATGAAACGGTTTCTAAATCCTCTATTCCCTCTATTCCACCTTTGTTCAGCCATCGTTGTTGTGAGTTTTTGTCACTGCCATTTCCAGTTTCCTTAAGGTTATGTTTACCTCTTTAATCTTCTTGTGTTCTCACTAGTGTAGAGTGTAAATAAGCCAACAATACAAAGCTGCAGCGACTATACACTAATTTGTATATGGCAACGCATTCAACTGTGTTTCATGCAAGTTTGACTTTGTTGTACACAGTTGCCTTTTGAGTCCCACTGGAGCCACCCATGCTATAAATGTCTGCACTCATGGCAATGTAAAGTGCTTTGAACTCAAGAATCCACCGTATGTTACGTGGTTTTATAGCTAAATGGATAGAGAATGCCACTAAAACTGCCATGGTTAGGGGTTGGATTCCCACAGAGGCCACGCATACAAAGAATGCACTCATGGTAGTGTGAGGCACTTTGGCTAAAAGCTTCCTCTATATGGCGTATGCTATGTTGTGGAGTCCATGGCAGTAATGCAGTAAGATGACGCTCATCAGTGCCAAAGTAACCACTTCTCACCTGTGCTGCACTCCTGACACAGCAGCTTGTCCTCGGGCTTGAGCGACAGACCCAGGCAGTGGAGGTGGAACATCCCACAGCACTGGCCTTCACAGGGCACCAGGTCCTCACCGGCCTGCTCACACACCTGTAGGAAAACACACACACACACACACACACACACAGAGGTCAAACCACAGGAGGAGATGCACACGCCTCATGGTACGTGACCAGGACAGCAAAAAGGCAGGAAATGATGTGTAAAACAGGGGAACTAGAAGAAGGAACTGGGACTACGTTCAGAGGATAACCAGACCAGGACGGAAGAAAAAAATATTTGTTGTTGTCTGAGTGTTTGTTTTTCATACAAGACTCTTCAACCTGATATATCCGTTGGGCCCTAAGATGTCAACATTGCCATATGTATATATACACTCTCTATGAATACAGACATGCATGTACATACTGTATTTGTATTCAAAGGAATGACAAGAGTGGAAACAAAACCCAAGTGTCATTTGTGTTTTCAAACCAAATAAAGTGAACGAAAAGTCAAATGCTGAAGAGGCCGACTCACCTGGCAAACAAACTCTTTCTTCGCAGCGTTTCGTTCGCCCTTCTTGGTCCCGTCCAAGCTGTCACTCGGGGAGTCCGGACGTCCCTCGCTCCCAGAGCCCTGCAGGAAAGAGTGATTGGTGAGTCTCAATCTTGTAATAAATAAAACAATGACAAATCCATAACACTTCCTTAACCGTGCGTTCACACCGTGATTAACAATCATCGGAAGTCCAATCATTTCCTATAGAGCTGAGTGACGAGGGAAACTCGGCTGATGTGTGGACGTTCAACAAGCTTGTCGGCAGAGGAAAGCTGAACTTTTCACAGTCATCGGCCATCAGAAACTAATCAAAACTACTGTGATTTAATTTAATTAACAGTTCTGCCAGGCAAGTACAAAATCATTGAGCTGTTACAGCCATTCAAAGCTCCCAGTTCTTTACAACTTTTATTTGAATGACAAATGCCTCAAAAACGATGCTTGGAGATCAAGTTTTTTGTTTATTTTCGATTAATGCTAAAACAACTAACAGCAAAAAATACATGATTCAACCTGTTCAAAACGTTGTATCTGCAGATCAATACATAGATGCAATCGGAGCCTCTCAAGCCATCCATAATTGGTCAGAATAGAGCGACATATTAACCAGGTTTCTCAATATGAACGCATGGTAACTCATTTCACATCTTTCTTAGGTTAGGCTTATTTTGCACATAGTTGTATGTAGGTCAATGCACGGAGGAATTGCAATGTCAAGACAGGGTAAGTTGAAAATTAGCAGCGGCATCACCACAATAATTTTATACTACATTTTATCAGGTTAAGCTCTCCAGTTTCTATAAAGTTGTTGTTGAACACCAATAATGATGCCGTTGTCAAGACGGTGAGAAACATATGAATTCTTAAATCAAGAGCTCCCATGAAAAGCACCGTCCTGTCCTGCATACAGCGCTATTTCTATTTGTCAACTTCAGCAACTCTATAGAAACCGGAGGAGCAGGAATCTAATCTAGCATTCATTAACATATTTCCGGAGTGTAATTCAGTGGTATGCCTCTTTAATTGAGGCGTTTCCTCTTACCTCAAGCTCAGGACAGGGAGAGGACCGCCTCTTCTTTGCCTTGGAGGGCGTGGCCTGGTTGTCTTCGTCCTGTTTCCTCTTCCTCTTACGCTTTGGCTTGTCAGGAGCTTCGTCCTCTGCGGATCCTAAGTTATTTGGACTACAATTACCAAACTGCTACAGTGCCATGATACAATAGTTGTGATTCAGCGGGGGTTAAAAGTAAGGCCATGCAGGGAATAGTAATGCTGTCAGGTCTGAATCTAAAGGAGAAGCCCGCCAGTGATGCTTGTTCAAGTCAGCAGGGCATTAAATTATTCTCAAATTGCTTTCAAGTCCTTTCAAAAAGTGAACTTATTTTTTTGTGATATTCTATTAATATTGAAGATGGCAGTTATAAGAGAGTTGACACCCAGCTGATTTGCACAAACTGCTTTAACGTCCTGAGACGGGTTTGTTCTTACAAGCCCCTTGTATTTTTAAGACAAGGTCTTTTTAAATCTCATCTGCACAGATTTGTGTTTTATCATTTCTGTGGTTTTATCTTTCTATTTCATCACCGTTCCACTTCGTCTCCATTTTATCACTGTACAAATAAACAAAAAATTAAGTAAAGTCATAATGTGGTTTACCAGAGAGGGGAGCTTTTGACTTTTTCAGCTGCCTCTTCTTTGTTTCTTTAACGTCTTTGTCAATTTTCTTCCTTATTCTCTGCTTTTTGTCCGTGGCGCCTTCTGATGCCAGGGCCTGGGAAGACAAAATCTTACTCAGTACATGGATGACATGAACAGCAAATAAGGAAATGAGGATTTCATTCCCATGTGCTTTTGGTAAAAATGTACCAGATGTCCACTGCTCAGTATTTCAAAAACACATCTGATTACAATATAACTTCTTTGTAAGGTCTAGTCTTTAGCTAATAACTAAAGTCCTCCACACTGACTTATACTTTAATACCAGCTGTCAGTTGTTTTTATTGGCAGACATCTCATTTTGGAATGAAACTGCTCAGATGTACTGGAGGAAACCACAACATTATATCCGATAGAAAACTCACCTTTTGTTTTTCAGCATCTTTGCCCATTCTACGCCTCTTTTTAGGCTGCTGATCCTTCTCTGCCGCAGCTTCTGTTAACAGCCTTTTAGAAGTCTTCTTCCGCTCCCTCTTCACTAAAAACAAGAAATGCTAAAAAGGTTAAACACTTCTAGATCTGGCTTTGATTTATACCAACACTGGAATAAAGGGACCTCCCATTACAAGGGATATGTTGACATTTTGAATTTCTATCCATTATTCCTGTTATCCCCTACTACTGAATGTGTCGCCAACTGTTGTGTATGACATGGACAATTTTGGGTCTTCAATTTTACCTTGTACCTGGTCACACTGTGGTAAAAAAGATTCTTAATTGGCATTTGAGTCAGCAGAATGTCATGTTAACATTGCTCTTTGAAACCAAGCACTATAGCCTGTGGCTTGCAACACCAATGAATAGGAAATGCCAACAATGCTGAAAGGCAGTTTTTAGGGTAGCTTAAGGACTAATTCAGAAGCTTTCTGCCAAGTACCTGACTAGGCTGAGGAAAAACACACAGACCAAAATTTTAATTTAAAATGTCATGCATGCTACCTTTAAGGAAGAAAGACAGGTTCCTAAACTTTGGTTTGGGAGAAACGGTTTTGAGGTGGCCTCCATTTCCCCTCATTAAAGAAATTTGATATGACACTAAAGTCCTCAGTTCTTCGTTACCTAGATCCGTCTTTTTCTTCCGCCCTTTCTTAACTTTATCAACTACAACAAAAAGCATTTTTCAAATTAACTTACAAAACCACAGATGTACCAACACCTTTTTTTGCTGACCACATTCATATGAGTACCTAATTTTGAGTATTTGCTGTTCCATAGTACCGGTTCAAGTACTTTTATCAATTATCATTATACATTTTGGTTATGCTTTACAAAATGGTGAAAAAACACTTTGGCTTTGTAAGTGATAATCTCCGCAAATGGCATCCTTACTTTGGTTATGCGGTGAAATTGATCAAAAAGCATTACACAATCATCAAAACAGAATTGTGTTTCGAATTTTGGATTCCAAAATATCCCACGTCACTTTTTCACAAGCCACACATGGAATTTTGAATAAGGCCTTGTAAGTGGCTGGTAGAGTAGAAAAACTAGAAAAATTAACCAGCATCTGGCTGATGGCTAGTGCTCATTTACCAACCTGGTTCTGAAACGTCGCCTGTCGAAGAAACCATCTTTGATTTCCTTTTCTTCACAGGTTCTGAAGTGTTGCCCGTTGCTGAAGCAGATTTTATTTTCTTCACCGTCTTGGTGGGAGGCTGTTTGGGCTTTCTCTTTTTCCTCTGAGGTACAACTGATTCAGCTTGTGTCTCTGGTGCAGAAGTGGTGGGATCCTACAAAAAAATACAAATAACAAACCCCCAAGCATTTCATTAACTGATCCAAAGCCAAAAGCCTTCTTAGACCTCCATAGAACAACCATGACTAAACTTATACAGGTTCCAACACATTTTCCATTCCAAAATTCTACAGTATTTCCAGACATTGATTTCTTTACACAATGTGAACATTTTGGATGGTGTTGAATGTAATGTATGTGGATAGCGGCTGATCAACATTACTGTCAACAAGGTTGTATCGCTCTATAGCTGAAGATTATTCTTCACAACTACTACAAAACACTACAAAATGTCTTTTCCATGCTGTTCTAGTGTTTTTGCCTGATTTCAAAAAGTCCTAGAAAGACCTAGAAATTATTAAATGAATCGTCCATACTTTTGCCTGCGTTCCAGACATGCATTGGAGCCCCGCTATGTTCTCCCTTGCAAAGTCAATATGAACAGAACTAAAAACGTAAGTATCAGGCCTGGATAAAACAATTTAGTGTGTGTTTTCCAAACCTGTGAGGCTGGCTGTGGCTGAAGCATCTCTTTGGAAGAACTTGGGCCATTTGATTTCTTTTTCGACGGTGAACCAATTATCTGGCCTTTGCCCCTTTTTCGCCATTCCCCCGTTTTGTTTTTTGTTCTGGGTGCTCGTGTCTTTTTCCCTGTTGAAGTGCTGTCTTGGGACTGGGGGTTGGCGGTGGGCTCGCCTGCAGGACTGGCCAGCAGGGTCGGGAGCGCCGGGCAGAGCCGGGACTCCGTTTCGTGGTCCTTCTCGTTGCTCTGCTCCGGCCTCAGCTTCTCCAGGACGTGGGGATTCAAATGCGGCCCGTCGTCGTCGTACAGGAAGGTGAACTTGGCCATGCGCTCGTCCAACGGCATGTTGACGGCCTCCTTGGCCTGAATGATGCCCATGTTCCACTGAGCCTGGAGCTTACGGGGCACAGAGGGAGCCGTCTGGAGGACACAGGAAGGAGAACGCAGCAAGTTTACAGTACGAGTTACAACAGAGGCAACGCAGCAGTGACGGCCAATCAGTTTGTTGACCCAGAGAACAGCAGATGCCATCATGGTACCACATATTAACAAACACATACATTTTTTACATTGTGACCGAATTTGCACACCCGGTGAATGCCAGTGACAGGTGAGTAGAGGATTTGGTAGCCTACAAACATGGCAAGAGCTGCCTACACACGTTCTTTTACATGCCATAAACAGGGTTCCCACCGTGACCCACGTGTAAAATTCCAAGACTTTTCCATACCCTAAAAATATGATTCATTCCTGGTATGTTAATGTTGTTTTTCAGCTCAGAAAAGTGAATGGAAGGGGTGAACGGACTGGTTTCCATTGCAGCTGGTCTTGTGGAGACAAACAGCTGAAAAATAACCCAATATAATAAATAAGAAAGAAGATGTAAAACACATTCTGGTATATTTCTGTAAAATAATTGACTTTCTCTGTTTGGAATACACTTCTCAAAATTCCACGATATTCCAGAAATTCCATGAAGCCTGTATAAAACATTTTAATTTTACAACCTTTTTGAGCCAAGGTCTTTCTAAACAACAGGACACCACATCCTCAATAGGCCAAAACGCAGGGGCAGCCCACAGGAAAACAAATTACCTTTTTATGGACGACGCGGGAGGCTGGCTGCTTGTTGCCCTGGCAAAGCTCCTGGTATTGATCCTCCCCGCTGAAGGACACTATGCTCTTCTCGAAGATGTAGCCTCTCTCAGGGGCGTCGCCGAAATACTGCACATGGTAAAGGAGACCCGACCTGCTGTTAGCTGCTGGGACAAATAAGAGAAATAAATAAAAATCAAGGCACAAATCAAGAGCGTAACTACTGCAGTGATCATTCCACAGAACACTACAGCAGAGTGAAATAGAAACAATGGTATAAATTAAGATGAAAATCCTTCTAAAAACACAAATAATGTAGTCCTGCTATAACTGAAAACACAGAGACTAATGTGGAAACTGAACTAAAATGACACCCCAAACACCACTGCTTCATAAAGTTACACAGGTAACACTGAGGTTCGACCTATATGGGTTTTTAAGAGCTGATATTGATGTTATTGCACTGAAGCTGCCAATAGCCAATGTTGTGTGCCATTATTCAATATTTAAATTTGACCATTTTGATGCCCCCAAAATTACAAGTATTCAGCGTTTCCCCACAAATAGTATTCTTGTCAGGGTGGAAAAGCCTCTGAAACAGCATTTAGACCATCATGGGACACCAAAACTCTCCACTGAAACACAGACTAATGAAATTTTTTTAGGGTTTGCAGATTTTCAAGGCAGGGAGACCCACTGATTCACAAAATACACCAAAATACACAATGAAATAAAGAAAAGTAAATTTCATTGCAGGTTTAACAGACTGTTTTATGTAGCTGTGGTCAGGGAGGAACTTCCATAATGTCTTTGGTGGACGGCATGACTAATCAATATCAAATAGTTGATAAAAGCCCAATGTTGGCCCGATATATCGTCAAACATATTGGTCTAACCCTCCAAGTATTTCAGAGACCATACTGTATTTCATCTCCTCTCCAACTCAACGTTTACATTCTATCACCTAAAACTCAGTCAAAATGATGCAGGAGGTGAGTTTAGTTCACCTTTCTGTTTCGGTTTGATGTGCTCGTTCAGTTCAGGGTCTGTGGTCACCATGCAAGGCCACCAGGGGTATCCTGACACCTTGGTCCAGACCACATCCCCAACTGAGAAACGGATCGGCAGTGGAGACTCTTCTTTAGCCTCCTTCACTTCTGGGACAGGACTGGGCTGCTGGACCAGAGGGGGAAAAATATATATAACTTCAATCAGGGATCATCCACCTTTTCCGATCTAAAATCTAATACTTATCCACACTTCAGTTTATAGACGTCACATTTATCACTCAGTTACACCTTTGACTACTATTATTTTAAATATTTAGTGGTGAATCTTCTCTCTGCAAGTGTAATTTTCAGAATTTTCCCCATACTCAAGGATCTGAATATTTTCTATACTCTTCCATACTTTCCAAACCTGTGTAGGAACCTTGTTTATTTTATGATATTCAGCCTTAATTTACGCAAGTTTGTTACTTGAGATAAAATTGTATTTTCAGCTGCTCAAACCAGCAAAAAATAATACACTCAAAGATACTTGGAGTAATATCTGTACTCTACTGTCCATAGTCAGGTTGGCACTGTCTGGTCACACTGTAAGTACAGTCATTTTGTCCTTGTACTATGTGTCAGCATGTACTGTATTCCTGTTTTGTGTTATGTTTGTCTTTGCACCAATATCACCAAGACAGATGGCAGTATATTTATGGCACTTGGTGATCCTGGTTGAGAAAACGTATCTCTCCTCTGTTCTTGAAAATATGAACAAAAGCCAAACCTTATCTGCTGCTCCAGCGCCGTCCTCAGCCTGTGTGGGGACATGTGGCACCACAAGGACTACAGAGGAACTGAGGTTTGGTTGAGGTTTTGGTTTGTGAGGTCTCCCCTTCCTTTTCTTTACTTCCTGCCTCTTCTCGGTTCCAGACATGATACCTTCAGAGGCGGTGGCCAAACTGGTTCCGTTGGCGCAGCATGGCTCAAACGGCGGCTGCTGGACCCCCTGGGGTATCTTCACCTTCAGTTCTGGGTCAGAATGCGGGGAACACTTGTGCTGGTGGGTGCCGTTGGTGGCGGGGGCTTCAGCACCCTTCAGAATGGGCGGCTCCGGGGCACAAAGCTTGGGCAGCTTGTCTTGGTCTCCGTTCAGCACGCGGGAGGTGAGGTCTTTGAGCCTCTCGTGGCTGTGGTTGTTATGACCGTGGCCAGCCATCTTCTGCAGGACGCCGTCTTGTAGTGTGGCGGCTAGCTGGGCAGCAGCTTTGTCCATTAGCAGGGCATGGTCACCGCTCATGTCCCCCCGGCCTTTCCGTCCACCGAGGGACTCTGGCGGCTGCTTCATGCTGATCGGGTTGGCTGGTTCGGGCATCGAAGGCAGGGAACTACCTTTGCTGTCCATCCCATCAAAACCCCCAGGCTCACTGAGCTACAGGACAGGAAACACAGATCAGCTTCTCATTCCACAGGTTAGTTCTAATAACTGACACCAACTAACACTATGGATATCATTAATTCAATGGTTGTTGTTCTGCACTCAAGTAATCTGTAAAATGGCATTCTGGGATATGAATTCAATGTGCATAACGTTACAGCTTTTCCAAAATGGCACTCACTTGCTCCAACGGAGCATGAACACAAAGCTGGAGGCAACAGACAAAAGTGCACCTGTCATGGAATGTTCTAGCCGCGTAGTTTAGATGCTTTTACCATTAAAGTCGATTGACTACAAGTCTGAAGCAACAATACATTTGTACAGTAAAACAATTCAAATCAATGCCTCAATGAAATCGAGCCACTGAGAAACTAGATCTATAGGTTGATCACAACTCATTTAAAACGAGGTCAAGCCGAACCCATTCTCGATTACATTCGTGCATGCTAACAAAAAACATTGGGCGGGTGGAAAACCTCTTACCACGACGATTTCCAAGTTGGCTCTTTCTCCTAGCGAAGAACTAGCTATCTACTAGCTGCAATCTATGGCAAGGCGGTATGGAGAAGCAGGGAGGCAGGCAGGCAGCAGGCTCCACCGCATGCAGCGAATGCCCAATGAGTGGGTGGCTAGCTGTGCCGCGTAACCACAGCATCACTGGCTAGAAAAGCCGCGGAAATGTAAGCAGCTGACAAGTCGGTGCAGTGCTGATGGGGTTTGGATAGTTGCTGGAATGAAATCAAGGGCTCTCATCCAATTAAAGGTTAAACTGTTATCGTATTGTGATGGCCGTTACAAGGTAGTTAGCTCAACTGCTATATGACGGCCCATGAACTCGACTAACATTTAAAAACCGCTCCGTCCTCTACAGTGTCTTACTTGGCAGCTAGCCATATTAGCCAGAGGTTGCCACACTATGTCATGCACGAAACGGGCTCTGACTATACTCTGGAACGGAAGCCACGATGGATAAATTTCATGGATACCGGTCATAGACACAAGCGGCCAACCAATTCCCTACACCGTAGTCACACTGTCCCTGTCATTGAGTCAGCCATTACGCCGCATTCCAGCAAATAGCCTAAGCCACCACCTAAAAGCTAAATGCAGTGAACTGACTAGCTACCCTACGCTGGTTCCAGCTAAATACTCCAATAAATGCTTTGGTAGGTAGCTGACTGGTTGCGGTATTTTGTTTAGCTTGTTCCGCTATTATTTCACCAATATACCTAAATTGCAGGCGCCATGACAGCTCATTCAAAAATGCTAATCGTAGCTAGCTAACTGCGCTAGCCAAAGCTAGCATCTGCACCATTGAGACCAGTCGATTTACACATCTAATGTTAGCACCAGTTAGCTAGCAGGCTAGTAGCTCGCTAGCTTTTCACTTGATAAAATGGTTGGTCGGGCCGAACAAGTGTATTTGCAAAAAGTCATCACGGAGCGTTTTCAATGACTTGACAATACGCTAATGACCGTTTCTTTCAATTAGCCTACCTGTTGAATTTCCTCTCAGCGATTAAATGGAAAAAATGCCCGTATTCATCCTGTAAAGCGAAGAATTTCATTCAAGTCGAATCAAAGCTTGCGGGAAACTCAAACTCTCCTCCCTACCAGCGCGAAAAATACTCACTTCCGATTGGTCGGGAGCCGAGAGAAGATCCAACCGGTCCTTTCAAAAAACCAACCGTAGGAAGTAGAAGACCCCGGTGCCTCCCGTTTGTTTTGACATTAGTTCATAAAGTTGCCCTTTTTATAGATTTAGCTAACAATCATGTTTGTTTGTTTCTTCCAACAGTAAGGTGAATGGATATTAACTTGTCTGTCTTCACCTAAACTATGCCTTTGAATGGCTACTGTGTTCCTGTACACATATGATAAGAGTTAGCAAACTTTACATGTCACAAATACAATAGATCCACATCAGACTACTTTGTTGTTAGATATACCATACAGAATTACACAACTGTCTAAACCGCAGACCTGTGCAAAGGTTAGCAAAGTAGTCATCGTTGTGCATTCTCTCATTGTGCTACCTGGGGGAAATAAAAGTGACTTTAAACTACTCCGTGTTTTGCTGTAGGACCCCTGCTGGCCCCGGGCCCGGACCCACTGCCCGAAACCACCAGAGGCCTAGTGGTAGTTAGGCACGGCTATTACTGTTAATTTTCAATCTAATTTTACATCAAGCCTTCATTCATAGATTAAATCCAAAGCATACAGGAAATATTGTTCCCTTGTCATTTGAATTTGATTATCAGTTCCTCTGATCTCTCACAGGGAGGCACTCTCAAAACACAGGTAGCCTCTTTTAGATCACTTCTTAAAACTTTTTTTTTTCTAATGTTTTATTTATATTAAGGTTTTAATCATTCATTTATTGATGCTCCAAATTGTTTTATCTCCTCCTGCTTGTTTTTATTCTCCTTTCCTTTTGTTCTCTTATTCCTATTTATATTGCTTTGTTATCTCAGTCATTTGCTGTACTTTTATAAGCAGCTTTGTAAACTATGTTTTTGTGAAAGTAAAGATCAGATGATCAGAATGAAACTTAATTGAATTTGAAACCAAAAGCTAGATGCTAGATGTCTCTCAGCACAGCCTGGTTGTGAGAAGTACAGGTCCCTTATCATACAGTAAAGCAGAAGCTTGCACTACCAGCATAGGAAGCCAAGTGGCGTGACATTTGCTAAAGTAATATAACGCACTTCCGGTAAAAGTTTGCTCTAGTACTTCAAAATAAAGGCCCCCATGCTTGAATTAATGGCTATTGATAATAAATGTGAATATCCTGTTCAAATTGAGCTTTTCATCCTAATAAATTAATTATTTCCACAAGACAATCAGAAATATAAATTAAATAGCCTGCATCAGAGAAGATGTGATTGATCTTTCACATTTATTTGTAAGAACAACTAAATAGGGTGGAATTCAATTTGGAAGAAAAGAGCATTCACAAAATCTGCAGATACTGACCGATATTTTATGACTGTTGATGTGGGGTCATATGTATTCAAAGGAAAGGTTTAGGACTTTTAGAAGCATGTCCTTTTAAACACTAAATATGCTCCCTTTTAGAACATTTAATACATTTTCACTATTCATTGAAACAATTCAGAAAGTACATTAGGAAATGGACAAAAACATGATCTTGTTCCGTTCACTGTCCAGCTTACCTTACTCATGCTGGACACAGCCTTGAATTGTATTGTGAGTCTCTTCTAACACTGATGAGAACTGTCCCAGACAAATTAAACTTTTTTCACCCTGTCTGTGCTCACTTTTGCATGTGTAGTGCATTAGTCCTGGGTGGAGGTAACATGAAATAGAATATTTATGATCAGTCTGCACACAGACTGATCATAAATATTCCATTTGATGTTACTTTTTGATCTGGATGGGTCAAAAAAAAGTTTTCTGATTATAGGTGGAAAACCCTACAAGCCCCACAGAGAAGAAATCTTACTTTAATATAACCCAATCAAAGTTTGTGTTTTTGATAAACTGTTATTTATTCACATTACCTGTGAAAAGACTATTTGGGACAAACATTTTTGTTCTTATACTCGCGCATACCGTTAAACTTTCATGTAAAAATTGAAATAGGGCTACAAGAATATGTGTAGAGCAGAGTAAAACACACACATCTCAATATATTCATACACCTGGGAAGCAACTTGCAGTATGCAGACTCTACTTTTGTTTTATTCTGGCATCAAGTCTCTCAATTAACTTAGTTCAGTATTTAAATCTAAACTGCCATTCACCTTCTCAATAATTGATATAGATTATAGATTGGATATAAGGACCATATTCTGGCAAACAATTTCCAGTCTTAGACTTTTGAAGAAATCACACTCCCTGAATGGACTGAACTAAAAGTGCTTTTTTTTTTTTTTTGAAACACAAGCAATTTACAATCACATAAAGCAAATTTGATCGACAAACCAAACAATATCTTCACAACGAGCTTAACATATCAATTCGAAATAAGAATTAAATAAAAAGTAAAAAAATACAAAGCTTACTTGTACATCTGAGGTTGAGATAAATAAATATTATCAAAATTAAATTTAAATAAAATGTAATTAAAAAGAAAAACAAACATACAAAAAGTCATCAAACCAATCCAAGGGGTTCATTTCTATTAGTTTATACCTTCCATAAGTTTATAGCTGTGTGTACTTTTCATTATTTTTAATGTTCTATTAAATAATTCAAATTTTTTTTTAAACTGTTAATGTAGGGAAAAAATGAAAAATGAATTGAAAGTGACCTCGTGAAAAAATGACCTTAACTCTGGAACACTGGCTTTTATTTTGAAAACACCAGACCGGAAGTGCCCTCTTCTCTTGATAGCTTAGCTTCTCCCAGACTGGCAGCTACCAGTCCGACGTCACTAGTGAGCTGTGGCCTGACCGGTAGCTAGCTGTCATCCGCGGAGAAGGGCAGGACATGGAGCTAGAAGTTCAGATGTACAGTTATATATGCGTTGTAGCTTGTTAGAAGCGTTAGTTACACGGACGTTGTTATTTTCTATGTAACCCGTTAGCCACCCGTCTAGCGGTCCGTCGGTTTCGACATCTTTACCAGAGAGTGGCTAGCTAACCGGCTAGCTAGCTAGTAACTGTTAACTGTTAACGTTAGCGAGTTGTGACAGAAAGCCTCCGCATGGCGTTAATCCTGTTTACGAGGTCTCGCGCACCTTTAATGAAAACATCTAGGTCATTAAAGAGCGAATTCAGAAAAGGTAAAGGTAAGTTTTAATGTTGTTGTTTTGTTATTGTCCATCTTATTGTGTATTGTGTCCATGGGGAAGAAATACGGCTAACGATTGGCTAGTAACATTAGCATCTAGAAGAATCAAGTATTTTCCTATAGGCAGGTGGTACTGGGTTTACAGGAAGATGGTGACTGAATAAAGATGATGATGCGGTGTGTTATGATGACCCGCTTGGGCATTATAACAGGAGATCATGTGTCAAACTGTCTCTGTCATCCGATTTTATAAGATACGAATCTATCTACTTGTTAATGTGTTCGTGTTTGGGAATATGCTTTGCCTGAGTAGGGACTGTATTCATAAACGTGCACATCGCGAGAGCGGGTAGCAGTAGGCACCACACCTCGCCAATACAGAATAAGGGGATACAACGTGATTTGGAGGCCAGGTTATTTGAGGACACGGTGGTTTCGATTCTCACTGGTAAGCGCAGTCTGGATGACACTGCAGCGCTCTGCTCGGTGCAGGCAGACAGGCTCTCTCCTCCTTTTCCCAAACCATACATCAGCAACACACGCTATGGAAGAACTGATTTGAACTGTATTTTGGCTACATAATGTGCAGAATTTGTCAAGTTAACCCTAATCTTGACTAATAGATATAGGCTTCTCTGTTAGTGCCTTATTTTGTCTTGGTTATCTGTATTGTTGCTGTTTGGACAAGGTTGTAAGATGTGGATACAGAACATGTTGACTTTGTCCATTTCTTCCTATCCCTATGTTTAGAGGAATGCTCTCATTTTTTCCTCAAACTGATCATTCCATTGCTTTATGGAGCTGCTGCAGACTGAGGGTATTAATGTTTTGTCTCCATGGCAACATAATCAAATGGCAGTATAATTATAACAGAGTAGTCTTCAGCTGAACATCAAACAGACTGAGTGACCTCTAGCACTATCGGCAGACTAACACAACAATTTCACTTTACAACAAGTGTGTAATCAGCATGCATTTCAAATTAGCTGTTGTAAAACCGGCTTGGACATTGAGGTTATGTATCGTGTTACTTCGCTGTTGTTTAATCTATAGCTAATTGTCAGTGAGCTGCTTTGAGAACATGAGGGGAATGCAGCTGAGGAGATGATTTATAAGTCCGTAGTGGTGGTGTGTTCCCCGTGCATTGTGGCTGGGCATATAAATAGACGAGGGGGAGAGAGGGGATTTGTGTGTCTGCGGTAGACTACTGAGATCATGCTTCTTGGCTTTAGGCCCAGATAGTCAGACAAATTGCAGGGCATCCATGGGGAAAGGTCAGTACCTCTTATAAGTTCCACCTCAGCCAGACTGTTCCACTGGCACTGAGCACTGATAACTGGTCATGGCATCATTCCCCTTTGCTTTTACATGCCTATAGTGTTGCAGATGCTAGCTGATATCCTGGTTAAGGTCATACTCATTATAAGCTCTTCAAA
Organism: Centroberyx gerrardi; assembly: GCF_048128805.1. Lineage (NCBI taxonomy): Eukaryota > Metazoa > Chordata > Actinopteri > Beryciformes > Berycidae > Centroberyx > Centroberyx gerrardi. Next base: position 3,757,103 of record NC_136013.1, read on the forward strand.
TGCATCATCAAATCTTAATCATGAATATTCCTGAGCACATGAATAGATTTCATATTCTGAATATTAACTTACACAGGCCGCAAAACCCAACAGTAAACAGGATAAGGTGTTTACGTTACACGCAGTAGCATCCAGGCTAATATTGGTACCCATGCTATATATAAACATGTTACCCATGCTATCATGTTTGGGTTTCTCATATTCGGCATACAAGCTTATCCTGGTTTTTGTTTACAGGATATGGCCTTTCCACGTGTCAGTGTTAATCATAACACTTGAGTATCCAGAACAATATTGGAATGTAAATATAAGCATGTAAACACACTCAGCTTTCTAATAATAAAAATTCAGAGAATACTAGTTTAGGTCGCTCTGATTCTATATGTCATTAAGTGAGTGCAAATTAAGCAGAAATTGTGACAGTAGAGCAAAGGGATGGCGGCCGCAGCTTAAAGTGGAAGGTCGCCGTTTTGAATCCCTGGACTGGCGGGGAAAACATGGTTGGGGAAAGTGAATGACATACACTCTCCATACCTCAGGTGCCCTTGAGCAAGGCATTTAACCCTACCTTCTTCAGTGGAGTTGCTCAGTGCAGTAGAAGGCTTTGGTTGTACTGGGCAGTCCTCAGTCAACCTACTCTGGATAAATAAATATTTTTTAAAAAATGACCTTTGGAACCACACTTTTGGTACCACAGCAATACAATGTCCAAGAGCTGCCTGATCAGCAGTCTTAAGTTGACAGATGAACATTGACCATTGTGCAGTATTTTATCAAGTCTTGGCAGTGGATGCGTAGCTATGTTCAGGGCTGTCCTGTAAGGTCAGTCAGAAGTGGTAAAGATTAGCAGCACTATCTCACTCAGTGTCAATAAACCACAGTAGAAACAATATAGTTTCTGGGGTGATGACATGACGGAACACGTGTATGAGCCTGGGTGGAGGAGCGAAATCAGCGGAGTATAAGGGCGCATTCACACCAAGCAGATTTGGAGCGGGTTTTTTGTTTTTTTCAAACTCTGGGGCGTTTTCTCCTTTAGTTTGGTTCGTTTTGGCAGGTGAGAACAATATCCTCTTCAAAGCAAACTGTAGTGCGGTTCGTTAGGAGTGAGAATGTAATCGTACCAATTACAGGAAAGGACAATGACAAAATGAACCAAGGGCAGACTGGTAGGATGCCAGTTTACCAAAATCCTGTCCAATAAAAGAGCTGCTTGTGAGTCAGTGTGACTTTTGTTTACAAGCCCTGGTTTGCTTGCAAGTTGGCAGTGTGAGCCTAAACGAGCCAAATACAAAAATGCAACAAAGTAAACTTTTCCACAATGGCTCTGACCAAAGAAAACAAACTGTAGGTGTGACCTCATCCTAAGTGTGTAAGTACAGATGAGTGTTGGTCTGATGGGTGCTGAGTATAGACAGCTGGTGGTTTTGGAACTTGAAGAATTTGCTGTTGAGTCTTCTGGCGTTGCTGCGCGCTTAATTCAACTAAACATCTGTGATGGGAGGTGTCCACTTGATAAACAAATGACATGCAACATCCAACCTCCCTCCTCTTTTCCTCTAGCATCCAAGCCAGATTTCTACATAGGAACTCACCCAATTTGGTAACACAAGAGATGGTTACATCAGATCCTGTGTATTGTTAAATGTTCAGGTATTGGGAACTGTTTTGAAATGGCTGAGACCAAATGTAACAACTGTTGTGTCCTTATTCAACCTCTTTATGGGAGCACTTCAAAGAAATGTCACACATGGCTGCAGGCTACTGTTTGGCGACTTAGCCTACTGCTTCCACAGGTGGAGAAAACGTATCTGACAGGTGGGAAAAAGTCAAGTCAACATCCAACAGTGGCCGAGCACAAGACAAGTCAGAATAGGCACAAGACCAAGACAGGTCCAAGACATCAGAGAAGCAGTCCAGACTACAGCAGTGTTTCCCAGCCCAGTCCTTAAATACCCTCTGTCCCACGACAGTTTTTGTTTCATCTTTACTCTTGCAAACCTGATCCAATTAAGGACTTAATGCTGAGTGTGTCAGCAGTAGAAACAGATCTACCTGAACAGGGCTCGCATGAAAATGTGTAGCCCTTAATTGGATCAGGTGTGCAGGAGTAGAGCTGGAGCCACAGAACTTGAATGGATTGAATGGTCCTTCTACTGTTTGCCTTGGTAATTTGGCTAGTAGAGCATAAAATGGTGGTTATGGTATTTTAAGGGTTAATTGCTATGGTGACAACACAAGTCTGGACATAAAGGCCATAAAGTCTGTTACACCTGCTTGAGAACTGTGCAGATGAGTCTGTTAGCGTTTGTCGTCTAAGCTCAACTGAAAGCTACCGTTAAAGACAAGGTTAACATAGCATTAACAGAGACTGTACTTCTCTCTCTAGCTCTTCTAGTCAACATTAGCATGTTAGCAATCCATGGCAGCAAGGCAACAGAGAAGCTGTTTTGGTTCTTGCTGTAAAACCTCTCAGCTCAGTGACTTGGCCGTAGGTCGGTTTATACGGAAGCTAGCTCAACGGTACATATAAAAATGCCGCTCTGACGGTCCAGGAACGTTGATTTGAATGGGAATGACCGTTCTATCCATTCAAGTTCTGTGGCTGGAGCAAAAACTTGCAGGACAGGAGGGGCTTGAGAACAGGGTTGGGAAACACTGGTCTAGAGACTGGACTCAAGACTGAGACTGGACTGAGTACTACAGTCCCGAGCTAAAGGACACTGAGCTGCTACAACTCTGTGCTTTTCACTACAACTTCTGTCAGTCAGGCTGCTGCAGTGAAAACAAGACCTAGCAGACCGACCCTGTAACTTGGCACTAAACTGTCTGTGCTCACTTGCCACGTGATATTGATTGCTAAGCAGTTTAGTTGGAAGTCGGTTCAATCAAGGAACTTTGTATATGCCTGAATATCCCAACAAGCTCACTGATTGGCTGTTAAAACGAGATGCTGTTCGTTGCTATGGCTCTGTATTATTCGGTATAATGTGAGAGTTGTGTAGCTAACACTACCTAATACTAAATTAAATACTAAATAATTTGTTAGCTAACCTCTGGTGGAGCATTTTCAAAATTAATCTCTACTAAGCTCCATAGAAAGTTAGATGTGGCAATATCACCCCAAGAAAAACCTCAGATTTTTTTCATGATGTTGCATTTTTGCATGGAGGAAAATCAGTCACATCGTAACCATGGTAACAACACTGCAGTTGATTTATCTCCTGCTAATGCTACCGTTTTCCAAGAAGTTTAGATTTAAGCAGCTGGACTCTATAACCAAATGGACACTCTTGGCTTTAATAGTGAGTCGTATAGCCAGGCAGGCACTTTGGCTCCTTGTTCTGTGCTGTCTTTCAAGAGGGTTTTATCTTCAGGTTAGAAGGCTTAGCCCACGTTTGTTGTTCACTGAAATCATTTTGAGGACAAGACAGTTTCACTGCCTCTTGTTTGAGGTTCTGTGGGTGAGCATACAGAGGACAGCGTTTCCTCTGTATTCTGCAGTGGTGCGGCTCCACAGCGAGGACATGACCACCACTGCTAGAGAAACTGTGAAATTGAATTTAACACTATAATTTAGCCAACTTACTCTGTGAAAACAAATGTGTGTAGGTTTTGTATTAATGTTTTTATTATGTCCTGCCAGCATGGTACATGCAACACATGATAGAAACTTCATCCTTACACCACAGGTTCACAGTTGATCTGGTTAGATTTTGGACATAAATGTGCATATTAATGAGGAAAAATGATTTTCTCAAAACTACTGTAACTCTTTAATGTTTTAAGATACAGTGTTTATATTAATACTGTGTGTGGTATCTTAAGACAAGCATGTTGACATACATATTTGCTAATTAATGCATCGACTAGCTTAATTAATGACCTCAATAGCATTACTGGTTATGTTTAATATATCATAGTGGTTATGGCGGGACAACTGGCAGCTCAGGTGCGTTTTTTAGCTCTGCAACAAATACTAGAACCAAAACATAACTTGGACCAAAACAGGTACGGATGTGGAAGCAAAACTGCTAGTAACCCACAAGCGCAAGTAAAAGCACAGGGGGAAACACTGTAGAGGTTTGGGTACTTTTACAGCCCAGGCGAGTGGCAGCGGTTTAGGTAATGGGCTGTATTTCCAGAACTTTCTTTCTGTGTCGTGTGTAACCCCCAGCCACAGTCACAAAGGTGACACCGTTCCAGTAAACTCTGTGTCCTCCTGCCTAGCAGCTCCGGCCTGTCACGCTCCACCCGGCTCCGCTGGCTTCACTCCAGCCGGCCATGTGACAGCCAGAGGAGAGGCGTGTCTGGGCCATCTGCTCAGAGCTGATTGGCTGGCAGTGTTTCATCGCCCCGCCCCCTCTCTCTGCATGCACGTCACTCTGACAGCTGCCTCCGGGGTTTGGGAGTCCCTCTGTGGGCCTCTCTATGGGTGTGAACATCCTGGCCCCAAGACAGATCCATGTATGGATAATAATAGAATTGATTTAAGAATAATTAAGTTTATTTGTCTCGCAAAGCTCTTTACAGACAACAAAAACAACAAAGGCCGGTGCGATAAACAGTCAAAAATAGAGTTAAAGAAAAACAAAACAGGCAAATATAACCAGAATAGAATGGTTAAAAACAAATTTATAGAATGGCCTGTCTGTAAAGTGTTTTTCTTTTATACCTTTTGACTGACTGAATTCATGCTATTTTGATTTAGGCTTGTACCAAAACTTCAAGATTGGTGTGGCACCATGGGATATAGGCATAGGGTTTAAAAAAGCCTCAGAAACGGAGGGAAAGGCCAAATCATTGTGCCTGCCCATGACTTCAGCAGACATTTCCTTGCCTACCTAGACCGTCATGGAACATGACATGTGACTTTACCTAATCATGTTATTGCATAATCCATTAAAGGCATTCTACCTTGTTGCTAATGTCATTGCTGGCTAAGTAAATTCAGAAATTAAGTTGCACGAACATATCAGTGCAGGCAGTGCTTTCAGAAGTCTGTTTAGGTTATGTGTGGTCTTGGTTTTTTGCTGAGCCACAGAAGTTTGAATAAATCCCTTTTTGTGTGTGTGTGTGTGTGTGTGTGTGTGTGTGTGTGTGTGTCTGTCTAATGGCTCGTTATCAGTCCACAGCTGCTCATGTTGTTTGCCTTCCTTTCAGGGAAACTACAAGATGGTGCCTGTTTCAACTGCACAGCGCTCAGACTCTCCAGTCAAAAGTAAGCCAATTAAATGGAGGGATTGCAAGATTTCAGGTCCTGAAAAAAGTCTGAAAATGTCTTGTATAATAGATAGTAAATTGGTCTTGCATTTCATTCTAATTAAAAACATCTTGAAAAGTTTTACATTTAAATTAATGGAACTTGCAGACACCATGTACTGTTCTAATGTATCTAAAAGCAAAGATTATAGATTTTTCTTGGTACACTTTGCAGTATTGCGGTTCCAAAACGATATATATCCATTTTGCAAAAAAATATCATTACCTGAAGTTCATTAATCAATATCCTGGCTGTCAAAATGTTATCATTTTGTCAATCAAGAACTTAAATTCCTTCCATGACTTATTTTAATTTTTGAGCCATCACTCAGTTTCTAAGAGTAGGTGTCACTTTTTTCACATGGATCTTGGAGCAAAATAATTTCCTTTGATTTCCAGCACTGAGCCTGAACTTATCTGTCTTTAAGCTCTTTGTCCCGTTGTCTCCTTTAGACTCGATGCGCTCCGACTCGGCAGCTTGGCCCAGGTCTCTTCATTCGGCCCTTACATCCACTTGTCAGATGGTTACGCGGGCCCCTGCCAGAGCGTGGACGCACTGCGGCCGTACTGCGCTTTTGTGGTGGGGGCCTCCCCTTCACCGTACCCTGCAATCACAACGGGGGCCCAGTGGACAATAGCGCGGCCGCAGGACATCGCCGGTGTCCGGTGGATACACACCACGAGGCGGAGATGGGACGACTCCAAGGTGGAGAAGTCGCTGCGTTCGCTAAAGGACAAGAACAAGAAGCTGGAGGAAGGTGGGCCGGTGTACAGCCCGACGCTCGACGCCGAACCCGTCAGGAGGACGCTCAGACAGCGGGTGGTAGACGAGATCAAACACTACTACCACGGCTTCAGGCTGCTGTGGATTGACACCACTATTGCCGGGCGAATGCTGTGGAGGGTGCTGAACGGAAACCCGCTGTCCCGCCGCGAGAGGAGACAGGTGAGGCCTGCGGGGGGAAAGGAAAGGAACAAAAGAAAAGGAAATAGTGGAGTAGTCTTCTCTGGGGGCCAACATTTCCAAGTCATTTTTCTTGCAGACCCAAATCTGTTTCGTGGATAGTGTCAAATTTACCCTTGCTTTAGAATGCCCTTTTTAGCTTAAGTTATCCAGGGACTTTGTTAAGCAACATTCTCGTCACCAGGCTTCACATTCACAATCCCACACATTCACACCTGGGAGCGGTCCAGTACAACCACTGGACAGGTTACAGTGTTGTTCAGCTAACATTTCATTGCAGTGGTTTGTTTAGACTTTGGCAGCGTAATGTAGTTACTAAATTGTGACACAAATTTCACAAGAATAATGTTTTACATTTCAGGCTTTTAGCTGGTGCTCTTATCCAGAGTAACTTACAATGTGTACAACCGTAGAATAAACTTAACATTGGTACATAACAAAAGGTAATAAAAAGGACACGAAAAATGATTACATGTGGGTCGACCTTAATACAATTAGTGAGTGATTTAACCTAGTTAGCTCTGCTATGTAATGTTGTTCCTGTACTAATTACATTATTGCAACACAGATCAAGAGGGATTGCTCAACTACCTTTTTTAACCTTGTAATTCTAGATACTGGAAATTACATAGAGCTGAGGTGAATTACTTCGATCAGTTTACCATTGTGCGGCAAGAAGATTGGTAGCAGTTTCACCTCTGTGTCTGGTATTTAGTGCAATATGATACATATGCTAAGCCTTTTGGGATGATTAACATACACAATGTGCAATAGCATTAGCATGCACGTAGCACGCATTAGTATGTAGTGAACTAAATACATATTTTGGGCATACAAAAGTGCTCAAAATCTTCTTGCTGCACATCAGTAAATAAATGTGTTAAGAGTGTATTTGCCTGAAACTGAATGTAATTCTTATAAATTAAGATTATTTTAGGCGATACCAGACTCTGAGCTGTCAACCCAAAAGTGCATTTTCACATTGATGAAAGCAATTGGCACAAATCACTCTCGACTTGATAGGTGGAGTTCTCCATTGGTTTATCAATCCGTTTTTCCTTCACTTTGCTAGCAGTGATGATGCAGCGCTAATTGAGTGCGAGATTTGTAATTAACACCAAACCACTGGTGTTGACTGTGGCTGGCAAGTTTACCTATTCTACCAGCCATTTGAGCAGGTAACCATTCATCGCTCAAAGGCCCGTGTGATTTCTGAAAATTATAGTTACTCTGTAAAAGTGGCAGGTAAACTTTGGAATCCATCAACTACTGATTTCAGTGGATAAAAAGTTCGTTTTCTAGCCTGAATGAGCGTTGACAGAGCAGATGAGCAGTTTAGAGATCAAGGGTGACTCAAGTAATGATTCAAGTAAGACAACCCTTGTTCTGTCATGTTTAATCCACAGCTTCTCAAACCTGATGAGATCAATTATAGAAACCGGCTGCAAACTGATTGTTTACCCACTAGTCACTCATCAGACTGTGCTGCTTGATTAAAGCTCTTAAAGAAGAAGCATTGCATGTTGCTGCTTTGATTTGACAACTCCTCTTTTAGCTTTAGCTTCAGCCCATGCTACACCTCTTATGAAATAACAATCGGTAGTTAATAATGCGATCCAGTTACATTGTCTGGCAGTTTATTACACTAACAAGTTTTATTACATTTTCAATCCATTTAGAGGGACGTTTTACTTGTTTTTACTCGTTACTACATTTTACTGACAAGTTATTACATTATCTAGCAGTTATGGGCCAAAATAAGGATGACCTGAGACCAAATCTAAAAAATGACCCCTAACCACCACTAATACAAACCAAATACAGAAGAAACACTGTTTAGATTTATGTTTCGAGAATGTAGTTTTAAGAAAGACACTCCTGAGTGAATTACTGTGCATATAGTAGAATAAATCAATATTCATGAAATGCCTTGATTGCAAGTAGTCAAGTAATGCATACGTGTACAGGACAGACTCTAGTAATACTCTGTGATGACACGATCCGGTCCTTGTTCTGAATTGAAGGCAACATGCCGTGTTATATTCAGGGGGGCTGTTTGGAGCGGGGCCCAGCGCCCGCTGCAGTAATCTGATGCAGGTGCTGGGACGCAGGAGAGGTGAGCGGGTCGGCTCCGGTCACGCTGTTACCTCTTCCCCTGAGGGAACAGGCATAGCAGACATGACTGGCAAGTTGTGAATGCTGCTTTAAAGTGAGAAGTGTTGGGATGCTGTTGTGGTCGACTGGGAGTCTGTCCATGTGCGAGGACTGCATGTGTTCTGGCTCAGGCACTTGATCAAATACAAAATTCAGCAGCCGCTTTCACTATTTGACTAGCTAAACTGAACTTAAGAAGAAAAAAGAACCTTGTAATGACTGTTGTTTACCTGCTGATGGAGAAGAGAGTTAGAAGCCACAGTCAAAACTGACCAGCATTTGGTTGCTGGCTGTTGTTTATTTCCCACTTTACTCACCTCACTTTACTGTCATTGCTCTGCCGGTTGGAGTTTGACTTGGGGAAAATTCCAGCCAAGCCCAAATTTGTATTTTTTATATATTTTTTTGACCAAACCAAAACTGAGCTTGAGGGATAAAGACAGACTAAAGCCTAAAGTGACTATTATTACTATTATATATTTTATATTATACTATTATATTATTATAATAATGTCAGTATCTTTCAACAATATTTTTGAACCTGGGCTCAAGCCAACCTCTCACCCCTTTGAGAGTCCCGTCGAGTTTAATGTCCACATCCTCTACATCCTGTAAAACTCATAAAATACAGGAAACCGGTGAACTGACCACCATTCATAAAAATTTTAAGATCGTTTTATTCAATAAGTGCAGTACATGTACAGGAATTTGACTCGGAGACATTGGTGCAGAGGCATGTTAACAACGTAGAGTTTCACAATACATACTGACACAAGGACAACAGGACTGCACATGCTTTTTAAAGGTATGACGCAATATGTCCTCTGAATGGTAGAATAAAGAGCTGAAACGTGCCTGTCTCCTGTTTCAGTGGCCCTGGTTCCATAAGTAAATTTACCATTCATTTTCTCTATAGACATTTCAGACCATATATGCAAGTGGGGTGCATTAACCCTATCTATCATGTACGGATCTCCTCCCCCTTCTACTCTCTAAAAAACACAAAACAAAACTGATTATATGAATGCTACTTATTCCTATTAAAGGCTTAGCTGATGAAGACTGTGATGTACGGTCGGTTTGACTACTGTTGACAAAATGTACTTAATGTAAGTCGCTTTGGATAAAAGCGTCTGCTAAATGACATAATGTAATGTAATGTAATATAAAACGTTTTAAGCTTTTAACCGAACCAACCGGCTACAGGATGAATCACTTACAGCAATAGATTCAGACAACTAAATGGGAAAAATGGCAAGGGTACAAAACTGTGTACATAACGTTTTTAAGAGGGAACAAACTACTCATTCCACAATAATAATACTATAATAATACAATAGTGATTACTGATTTGGAATGATTTTCTTCTCCTTCTCCTTAAAAAAGACATCATGTCTGACAGTTAAATCATGGTGGAGCGGTGACAGTCACCGGTTGCTAGCAGACTAATGTTTCTTCACTCTCGTCTGGCTATCAACCATGCGCAGCTTTGGAGCAGCTGATGTTTCTATGGTAACGGCAACCTTTCTGATTGGTGGGAACTCGCTGAAGCTTGTGGGTGGCGTAGTATTTTACCAGGAACTCTGGAATAAAACATGATTTCTTAGCAACAAAGTTGAAATCAGATTGACTGATGGCTTCTACAGCAGCCTATATAGTTTTTTCACAAGCTAATAGCTCATGGTATGTCTACCTTACACTGGTAAAACGTTATGGCTAATAATCAAATTCCCTATGGGGAATTTACTTATGGAATTCAGTGTTTCCACTCTATATGTATCACTCAAGTCAGAATCACAATTTGAATCCCCTTATAAATACAATAAATGTACAGGAATCTGTCTCAGTTGTATTGGTGCATAGATATGTTCAGTATTCAGTATTCTGAGCTGAATGGCTATGTGCTGTAGAAAAAGGAAAGTAAAGCCTCATGCCAACCCTACTAGTGGTGCTGCTGGTCAGTGCTGATGATGGCCACTGTTTGCCCCCCATTAAAGCCACACTACTAGCCCATCTGCACCTTTTCAAATGCAGCTGACTCCCTCCGAGCGCATGTCCCCATCCCATCTACACCCCATTCATCTAACCTGCGCTGGCACTGCCTCCTTAATCCCCCCCTCTTTTCACATTCACTTTCTTACTCCGGCCTCCGCTCAAGGGTCCTTCTATTTTAATCTGTCAACCCACCCACCCCACCCCACCACCCCCCTCTTCTTTGATGTAGAGCTGTGGGAGATGATATACATGTCAATGGGACTGCGGACAAAGGCCTTTTCACTCATGCTGGCCTAAATCCTTCACCCTCGCTGGTCCAGTGACATGCAGGTGGAGAGAGGGGAGAAAGAGGGACTCGTGTTTTGCCCTTCTCCCCCCTGGGGCGTCTCTGTAGATGGCTGGTTGGTTGATTGTGTCTGTTGACGGTCAGCAAGCCACAGTTAGACAGCGGTACAATGACTAGTACTGGCCTGGTCCTTATATACTTTGAGGATTGTTCAGGTCTGAGCTTAACAAACGCGCTCCCTATTGGCTCAGGTGAACAGGTTTGTGAGCCTTGTGAGGCAGAATGTTCACTTTGGTCCGTAGCACCATGCAACTAACAAACCAGTGAATTAGGAGGTTTCTGTTGCTTTGGAGATGTATGGCCGCAGGGTCAAAAGTGCTGACTGCTCAAACCGCTATTAGAAGGGATTGAGTGGGGTGATTGTGCAAAGAGACAAAGGGAGGGAGATGAGGGGAAATTTTTACTGTTGTCTGTTGGCTGTTCTCCCCCACTGCTGCTCTCTGCTGGAGGCACGCACCAACTACAGCCCAGTGGAGATGAGTGGTACTGCATTGGTTGAATATACAGAGAAAAGCCTGCAGTGCATGTTCTGCAAAGACATCTTCAGTGTCGAAAAGCCAGAGAGACTCTTGAATTCTGTGGATTGCCCATCTGGCTGATGTATTTTTATATACATATATTTATTTTATGTATCTATATTGTATCGGTTTGTTCTTTTTTTAATTTTAACTTTAATGCTACTTGTTTTGTTTATATTATAATTTTTTTGTGATATTAAAAAAAATATTAATAAAAATACTAGAGCAAAAAAAAGGAAAAGTAGAAGGAAAGAAAAGCCAGAGAGATGCAGACACTAGCGTAGTTATTGAAATATTTTCTTCTAAGATGCTTTAATTTAATGATTATGTACCAAGTACACAGTTTGTCACTGCTAATTCCAGGCATTTGAAATGATCTCCCCATTTCCTCAGGACATGCACACACACGTCTTCACTCTCTCCGTCTGTGATTTTCCTCATCAGAAGTTTTTAATCAATCAATGCTAATTTCCAGCCTTTCAAAATCTCCTCCCCAGTTCCTCAGAACGTGCGCGGACGTCTTCAGGCTGCTTCCCTTCCTGGTGTTCATCATCGTCCCCTTCATGGAGTTCCTCCTTCCTATAGCGCTGAAACTCTTCCCCAACATGCTGCCGTCCACCTTCGAGACACAGACCAAGAAGGTAAATAGAGTCGGGCATCTCGTTTGAACTAAAGCTGCATGATATGGACAGAATACATGACATCACTACTGCGAATATTTTTACTGTTGTTGTGGTTGCGATATGACTTGCAATGTAAGTCTACATTGTCTGTTGATTTGACAATATCTCCCATTAGGCTTTCCATTGATATTCATAAATAATTTTTGCCAATATTGCAGCGTTTGCAGCATAAATATTGCAGTCTCTCATATTGCAATATCAATGAGAACTTGTGTTTTTTAGCAAGTATCCCCACCCGTAACATGGATAACATAACACCTAGGAAGCTGATGGATCCTAGGTGAAAGTTCATACAAGGAAAGTTTATATATGGTGATCCTGTTGCCGTCTCCTTCTGACGAGGGTTGATCCTATTTAAAGCCTAATCCTTACCATAGATATAACAGGATCCCTGACCTGCTGTTTCTAACCTGGACCTTTGTGTTGTAACTTTGACCCCCACAGCTCACTGCTCAGTATTATGTAATGTTGTTCTCTTCTTTGTTTATATTTTTCTTTTATACTCTGCTGTTTTAATCAGAGTCCCTTTATCCATCAAGTCCAGGAACCTATCTTGGTGGTGTTGGTGCAGACATATTAATAAATTTACAATCCATACTGACACTTAGACCTCATGTAAAAGATTGAAGAATTTCATTGATTTCACCTGTCATCATTTGACTGTGCAGTACAGTACAGTAATATCTCATTCATTTATTACATTTAATATGAAGAATGTGTATTATTTGTTTATTGGGAATTATCGGGAATATTTTAACGCAACATTTCATGTGTAATCTGTTGTTGTAGGAGGAGAGGTTGAAGAAGGAACTGCGGGTCAAACTGGAGATGGCCAAGTTCCTCCAGGACACCGTGGAGGAGATCGCTCTGCGGAACAAGGCTGCCAAAGGCAACGTGACGGAGGAGTTCTCCACCTTCTTCCAGAAGGTTGGTGACACACATCATCACGTAATGAGGGAAAACAGGCGGAGTACTACCCTCTGTTGGTGGAAAAAAGAATGAAATGTCAGTAGTTGGTCAGTCTTGAATTGGGTGTATTTGACAGGAAACGGTTGAAAGAATTAGGCCACAATTTGTAAAAAGATGAGGTTCTACTTTTTAACACTTAGGTTAAAATTTTAGGCATTTAAATGACACTCGTATCCATTGAGACTTAGAATAAGTACGGCAGAAGAATAGGCTTAAATTATTGTTTATAAAGCTTTAATATCAAAGTGGATTCGTCCAATGTCTTCACATGATTGAATATGTGTTTTCACTTTGTTTAGTTTCAGACAACCAAATCATTGTAGGGAAAGTGTCTGTGACCTGGGATTACTCATTTCAGTAACCTAAGGCTAGACAGTTTTGCACATTTGCAGCCCCAAATAGCAGCGAGAGGTAACTGAAGTTTACTCCAATACCCAGAAATCTTGTAACATGACATCAGTAAACTGCACACAGCAAACTCACGTTTACCAACCGGCCGGTCTGTGATGCTTTATATAAAAGAGAGAAGAGAAGCGAAAGATCCAATGTTGGTGAGTCCAGCTTTCTCTGGACGGGGCGCTGCTCACTGCTGTTTAGGAGACAGTTTGTATTTCGCTCTCAGGTTTCGATTTGTCTCTTTCTGTGGGCGGAGAAGAGACCACACCAGTTTCAAACAGGACGAGTCTACGTGGTCTTAGTTAGAGGGGATGGGACGCTCTTTTCTGTTGCAGCCCCACTTTGTGATTTCGGCAGATAAAAGTCATAATTTGTTCACCCTTGTAGATCCGGGACTCTGGGGAGCGTCCCAGTAATGAGCAGATCATCCGGTTCTCCAAGCTGTTTGAGGATGAGCTGACCCTGGACAACCTGACCCGACCCCAGCTGGTGGCGCTGTGCCGTCTGCTGGAGCTCCAGTCCATCGGGACCAACAACTTCCTCCGCTTCCAGCTCATCATGAAGCTGAGGGCCATCCGCGCCGATGACAAGGTCCGCCGCCGTGTGGTGCTTTTTTACTGTGCTGGTTGTTGTCCCATTGAAAAATGACGGCGTTTATCCTAATCTTTTGAAAAAATTAAAATGTTCAAACAGCTGCACTTGCATAATTAAAAAGGTACATTTATCAGAGATGATAGGTACAATATTCTTTCCATTATTATTATTTCCAAAATAAAATATGGAAAATACAGTATTTTAGCAATATTTTGACCATAATAGGTTGTCATATACATAAGAGAAAATATACATTTATCATCATCATATTATTTTGCTTCCTGTTTACATTTTGAAATGGCTGAAATGGAAGTGAATGGACCCTCTGAAGCTTGATGTTAAATCTGTGCTGTGCCGTTCCAGCTGATAGCGGAGGAGGGGGTGGAGAGTCTGAACGTGACCGAGGTCCAGGCTGCGTGTCGCGTCAGAGGGATGAGGTCACTGGGAGTCACAGAGGACCGGCTGAGAGAGCAGCTCGTCCAGGTAACGACAACAAGGGACAGACCATTTTCAGGATTACACATATCCATTTTCCCCTTAGTTACTGAATTTATGTGTCATTCTAGTAATATTGCTGAACAGCAATAACCAAAATACAGATCAAGTCTTTCCTCCGTGTGGTTTCACTTACCTATGATGTCCAATATTTGTCCCATTTTTTTTTGGTGTCTCAATCTTGTTCCAATGCTTCCATGTAAAATGACATTGACTGGATTTGATTGACTAAATTTGATTGATCCATTAGGTTTGACTGATATGGGTTTTTGAAGGTCCATAATCATATTTTCGTCTTGGAGCTGCCGATAGCTGATATTTTGAACCAATGTTCAATCTCTTTAAAGGACATGTATTCAATATTTCCCTCAGAATTTTATTACTGGCAGGGTGGAAAATCCACTGAAACAGCATTTAGATCATCATGGGACACTAAAACTGTCCATTAAAACCAATTCTAATGACATTTTTTTAAGGTCAGCAGGTATTTAAAGCAGGGTGACCCACCTCACGTGTGCAATGATGAAAACCCATTTACTGCCTTGAAGAATTAATTTACAAAAAACATCATATAATTAAATCAAAAAATAAAACAATCAAAGAAAATAAAATTTCATTGCAGGTTTTACAAATTGTTTTTCTGTAGCTGTGGCCAGGGAGAAACCTCCATCATATCCTCGGTGGACGATATCTGATAGTTAGTAACAACAATATTGGCAAATTGATCGATCGATCGATCTAACCCTATCTAACCATCTCCATATTTATTGAGGTTATGGAAACTCAAACTCAAACATGAAGACGTTAAGAATCTCCATAAACCTCCACAACCTTGACGGTTTAATAAAAACTGTCAAGGTTGTGGAGGTTTATGGAGATTCTTAATGTCTTCATGTTGCATCATATATGTGATCTGATTTATCATATCATATCTATCATAACATCTGTGATATGTTCCTCCTGGTCAGTGGTTGGAGCTGCACCTGAACCAGCACATCCCCACCTCCCTGCTGCTCCTGTCCCGGGCCATGTTCCTCCCCGACACCCTGTCCCCCGCCGACCAGCTGAAGACCACGCTGCAGACGCTTCCTGAGATAGTGGTATGTAGGCAGGCTGGTGGGATATGGGGCTTCTCTGTCGTCCATGATGAAATTATATATAGTAGATATAATAATAACAAACTTTATTTATATTGCATTTACGTAAAAGCAGATGTGCTTCAGAAAAGGGCATGAAAACAAGACCAGTAAAAGTATATAAAAACTAGTAAAAGTGATTTAAGAAGAATTGAAAACTAAAATAAATGATGAACTTGTCCTTGGTGTATGTAGTGACACACTAACTCAGTGTTCCTTGATATTTAGAAGCAAGAACATATGTTATTTGCACATATGTTATTTTGCATGAGCAGTTGTGTGTATACTATCATATTTAAAAGTGTGTCTTAGCTGGGTGGGCATTTTGATGTGTGTGAGACATTGAAAATCTTCTAGCTGTTAGGATTAGGGTTAATTGGGATTTTTTGTGTTGTCACAATACCAGAATTTGACTTTGATACCAAAACTAAGTTTAAAATCTAAAAATTCAACAACAGCAAACAAGAAAAACCATAAAGCCATGTGTTCCTACACGTGATTTGGACAGCTTTGTGAAATAGTTCTATATTTGGCTCCTGGCTCCAGTTTGTCAACCAGTTTAGGTGAACTGGGATTCAGTTCAATACATGATGGATTGTTTGACGCTGTTGCTGGTTTCAGCTGTTGGACTCATTTGAATTTTGCGCTGACTGCTGCAGTCCACTGTCAAGAGTCAGACTGCAACTCTGTCTATTCCAATCCTTCTTGTTATTCCAGTCCACATGTTTACGCCCTCTGGTGGTGACATTGAAATTGAAATTCAGCTTGCAGAACTCATTTGGTGAAAGCGTCGAACATTTATAAAATTCAATATTGAATTAAATCTTTTGCAACGGTATTGAAGTTGTATCGAAATTTTGTTTATCGGGACAAAGCTATTTAGGGTTAGTATTTAAAAAAAGAATCAGTGCTAAGCCTATTGTTTTCATACTTGAGATGATGTCCAGTGCTACTTTCTTGCTTTGGGTGGATAATTTCCTACTCTCCCCTCCCCTCTCCAGACGAAGGAGGCCCAGATGATGGTGGCGGAGATGGAGCTCTCCAAAGTGGACAACAAGACCAAGCTGGAGACGACGCTGCAGGAGGAGGCGGCCATACGCCAGGACAACAAGGACAGGGAGATGGAGCGGCTGGCTGACGCTGCAGAGAAGGCTGCCAGGGTAAAGACTCTCCCACAGCCTTTAAACTGTCTGCTGCCTACTACAGAGTATAAGACTCTTACTGTGTACTCGATGTTTTCCCCCTCCACTGTCTTCTACAGGAGGAAGAGTTGGAGCTTGATACAGAGAAGCGGAACCCGGCGGATGCGGAGCCGGTGCTGTCCACCGTTGCCGCGTCCGTCCATTCAGAGACGCTGAGGGACACGGCGCCGGTCCTGGATGCAACCAAGGTAAATGTCAGAAAACACACGCTCGCTGTAATCTGTAGTTTACTAAATGCTTTACACTCGCTACGAAATTGTATCTATTTCTATTGTTTTCTATGAGTTCCAGTATCTTGAAAATGTGTCTGGAACAAAAAAATTGGTGCTCTGAATCTGTCAAGAGCCGTCATGATGAGAATTCTTTAACTTTATTAGCACCGGAGAGATGCGCTACCCTTTTTAATATTTTTTGCATTTTATTTTTATTTATATACTGTGGTACATTTAATCATATCTTTGAGTATATTTTTACTCTGCTCTCCATTTAGTCTTATATGGATCTCCATCGCCCAGTTGATCTCGGGCATTAATGAAGCTAATCTTATTTTAATTGGTTCAATCTTGTCATTGGCTTCTGAACTAATATACCAAAGAAATAATGAAATGGAAATTAAATCTATGTCACAAATCATTTAATTTACTCTTATTCCCAGTGGCCAGTTATGTCAGGTGTTTTTGTGTGGACTCGTTTGTCTGTCTTGCCTTGTTGTCTCACCTGTTTCCACCAATCATTTTGCCACTTCCTCTTTCGTGCCGTACAGTTTGAACAGTGGCAGATGTTCCTACGCATCCAGGTTAGGTTTAACGATGTCTCCTCCTGACTGACCCTCACATCCACACCCGTTTATCCCCACACATATCTGGTCTCTAAGCGCCCATGGACCCAGATGTGGGTCAAATAGTACTTGCAAATATTTCTGGCGTTTGTTTTAACTTCCTTGGACTACCAGAGGGGTGAGGTTTGCCACATAGGACAATAAGAGAAGTGTCAGAAAATATAACAAAAAAAAAACATTGGAAAATGAGTTTGAGTGTGAGAACTAATCTGACATGTAGCATGTTTGGAGTTGTTTATTTGAACTCTGGAGTGTTTACTCCTTCAGTTTGGTTCATTTTGTGAGAACAATGCTATTCGAATTCAGGTGGCACCAAATAACGGCACAGAGACGCCTGAAAATGCGAATTTCGGCCCTCTTCCAAGACTGCGGTGCAGTTTGTTAGGAGTGAGAATGTAATCTGAACCGACTAAAGGAAACAATCCAAAAACTCAAGGGATTATGCGTCTAAAGAGACAGATATTGACATCTGATAGCCAGTAGTTCCTCATGCTTGGAAAGCCTAGCAGAACAAAATGAAGTGAGGGCAAACCACAGTCTGGACTGATGCTCATATTCAGCTTTTTCTTAATGTGATGTTAACTGGTATGAACACCAGAGAAGGTAAATTACGGCAAAGAGTGCAGACAAGTCCATCATAAGCCCCAAAACTTGCCATCCACTTTCACTGTTTTACCAGCCAACTAGATTTTTTAGAATAGAAAATGACCTCCAAATGATGGTTACGTGCCAATAGAGTAGACAAACTGAGCAGCCGCTGTCAAAATTTTCCAGCAGTATCTGGTGATAAATTCCCACCTTGCTTACTGTGGTAAACCCCACTCATCTGGTGCTCCAAGTAGGTTAAAACAAATGCCAACAGATGCTGTTTGGCCCATGTCATGTCTCCTCTTCTTTCCTTGTCACTCCTTCAGGTGGTGTCAGTCACTGTGTTGAACCTTTCCTCTCCTCACTAACAGCCTTGTAGTTCTGCAGCGTTCCCTCCCATCATCATGTGTTCATGTTAATGGGTTATGGGTAGAAGTTTCCACCCATTAGACTCTCCAGCCTCCCTCTTTTACCCCTTTTTTGTATTCAGAGTCTCCTGTGTGGGTTCACATTATATGTATGTGGTACTTGCTAAGTGCTAAGAAACACAGGTTTTACCTACTTTTTGGAGTGATTAGAGTGCATTTCCATAATACTTGTATATCCATTTTAGGGGATAAATACTCCCTTGAAATTCCCCTTTTTAATCATTCAGAATCTCTAAAATATAGAGGATCCAGTCTGTAAAAGGGTTATTATTTTGTCTACTAGTAAGGACTTGTGTTAAAAAATGTTGTGCTATGAATCATTTTAGAAGAGCAGGTGCCACTTTTTCCAAATAGTGGATTTAATTTGTGACATTTTGGAAAAAAAGAAAGTGCGTTCAATCGTCTGTGTCTCTTGCAGGGCGAGGAGATCACCAAAGAGGAGATTGACATGTTGAGCGACGCCTGCTCGAAGCTGAAGGAGCAACGGAGGCTGCTGACTCTGGAGAAAGAGGAGCTGGAAGAGCTGAAGGACGACGTCCAGGAATACAACGAGGTGCCTGTTACACACTCGTCATTACTGTAGAGAGACAAGAGTTATTAGCATTCAAATCAAAGGTTTCTTAGGGATTTGTCTTAAAAGGGACAAGTTTGTAATGCAGTATGTGACTGCTTCTGCAAGCCTGTGTTTTTGTATAAATGCAAGTGTGAATTATTGCTTCTGTGCTTTGTGTGTGTGTGTGTGTGTATGTGCTATTGGACATATTTGTGTGTTCATGTGTTTCCCAGGATCTGGAGGAGATAAAGAAGGAGCTTTCTAAGAGCGGCCAGGAGAAGGCAGTGGAGGAGTCCAAGGCCAGCCAGCGGCTCTCCAAGAGAGTCAACCGTATGATCGGTCGCATCGACAAGATCATCGGGGAGCTGGAGAAGGACAAGGTCGTCCTGGACGGGCAAATGGACAGCGGCACCTCCCCACCTGTCGGGTAAGAGCTAAAAATCTCATTGTTTTCATCAGAACTGCCTCAGGGAAACGTCGCTTTCAGACAGCGTCAGGATAGTATTTGAAGGGGTTCATTCAAAAATGCTATATATCCATTTTTTAAGAAATGTTCAATGTTAATATTTGATCATCTAATGTGTTACTGTACTTACAGCAACAGCCTTCAGTTAGCAAATGATTAAAAAAAATTATCCTTGCTAAGTTTAGTAAGTCTTCTAAGAGTTGGTGTCACCGTTTTAAAATGGTGGACATCTCATTTTGGAATGAAACTCTTCACTTGCAAATAATTCTTAGTGTTTGTTTTAACTTACTGGGAGTACCAGATGGGTGGGGTTTCAGTTCATTCCAAGGTTATTCCATTTGAAAGTCAATTTAGCATTCTTCTTGTGATAGATAACATATATGACTTTATCTGAGTTGTGCTGATGCAATAAACCTCATCTATCTGACACTCCAATTATGTAAAAAAAAAAAAAAAGCGCTCAGAATTATTTTCAAACACATTTTGACTCCTGTCTGATTGCCGAGACTATAGAAAGCAGTTAGGCCTCCTGATGTCCCAGCTTTGATTCCTCTCATGGCTTTGCTCCATTCCACAGGCTGTAGTGTGTGTGTAGTGTGTGTGGTGTGTGTAGTGTGTGTAGTGTGTGTAGTGTGTGTAGTGTGTGTGCTGGTCACTGTGGGACATGAAGCCTCTTAAAGGCAATGATGCAACGGCAACTTTCTCACGCCGTGGAGGTGGGCAATATTGCCTGCAACTAGGGTGGGGATTGGAAATGGATGGTGCAGAATGGAGTGGGTTATTAGGAATAAATTGGCAAATTGGAAAATTAACAAAAGCCACTAGCCAAATTGTCAATTTTACTGTCTCCATTAAGTTTTTCTACTCTACTAGTCACTTTGACAAATAACCAGCCATCCTTTAATGGTCCTATTCTCTACTAACAGTCTACTTGGCTGGTAAAATAGTAAAAGTGGCTGCTGAGTTTAGAGATTTACTCGATACTATAACGTCTAGATAAAATTAATTAGATTCTTGTCCTGGTTGTGGGCAAAATTGCTCATCTGAATTCTCTGAGAATGTTGCCTATGTATCATGGTCTTCTTCACTCTCCATGATATACGACTGTATATGTAACAGTCATTTCATAGATTTCCATAATTCAGATTAGATTATGTGGATTGTAATTGCAATTTGTAGATTGCAATTTACAAATCAGTTGTTGTTATGGATTGTTTTTGTAACCATCATCATCATTATCATCATCCTCATCATTGTCATCTTTATCATCACTTCTTTGTAAAATGGTGGTGGAGAGAGAATCAGGAACAAAAGGTTTCCCAGAAAAAAAAAAAAAAAAGATTTGTGTATAAATTTATATTTTACGTTTTCAGAATCAGTTCCTAATCCGTTTAAAATTTTACAGATTATTCTTTGATAAATATAGTGACGCCAAAAGGTAAGATAAACTGGTAAAATGCCTCCCCATTTGCTTGCTTGCCAAATGCTAACATTGCATTATGGGTTGTCGACCATTAGCTGCTGAAATCCCGCCATAAAGGATCGGCCATTTCTTTCACCTCGTCCACAGCTTTAGCTTCCATTGCTGCTCCTTCACTGAGGTGCTGTCCACTGGTTGCTGTGCACTCATTTTACTTAACGCCCTTTTTTTGCCCCGTTCATGAATGAAATAACATTGAAAACAAAGATCTAATTCAAATTGCTTGATTTGAACGATTTAAGATGGATTTAAGATCCAAACTGTATTAAACTACTTGTCAGGGATGTTTGTTTATTAGAGTAACTCCTTAACCTTTATTGAGGTTAATCAAATAAGTAATTTCATAGCATTCTGATTTAAAGCTGCATGAGGCAAGATTTTTATGTAAAAATGCATCCATCGTATTCAGCCTAAATCATAACCCACTAATTGAGACCCTGTAGATTTGCTGTATTTTCCCAAATGACTTTCTGGTGTCTGGTGTGGACACTTCTCCACCAACAGGAGGTGAGAAATCTGAACTTAAAATCCAAACTCACCAACGTTAGATTTTTTCCTCTCTCGTCTCTTTGCTTTCCTTTGGTATAAAGCATCACAATGTTGTTTTCTGGGTTTTTAAATTCTAATTTTTCAAACAGTTGGTATCTGGAACTGCCATTCTGTTACTTTTACTTTTTTTTTGTTACAGTTTTGCTATTTGGAGCCAACAGCATGCGAAATTGCCCAGTGCAGCTTTAAACGCAATATTTACCAGAAGCTTTAAAAACAAATCAATTGAAACCGTCCTTTGATTGTAGTTATCTGCATTATCGTTGAAGCAAATCTGACCGAAATTTAACATGAAGCAAATAAGAATGAAAATCAGTTTGATTGGTGTGATCTGGGAACCTCGAATGCAGCATGCGAGTGAGACGGGACAGTTCCCCCACCCCTCAGACTTCTCCACCATTTTACGTCCTGTCAAACCGAGTAACCGTTCCCTGTATGCAGTCTGTTCTACACCTTCAGGGAGAACCTCATCAGCATCGACGAGCTCATCGGCATCATGCGGCAGATCCAGAACATTCCAGAGCACAAGCTGCAGAGCATCGCCGACGCGCTCGACGACAACAAGGACGGCAAGATCGACATCGACGACGTCATCAAAGTACGTTCCAGAGGATGACGGAAGATACCAGAAGGCTTTCTTGTTTTGAGTTCTTTTTTATTGTCTTTCTTGTTTTTTTAATTGTTTGTAAAAAAAAATGTCTCTCGTTGGAGTCAAAGGTGTTTTTAAGAGAAGAAGGTAAGGCGCTCTTGCATGGAAGGGGGACGGCGTTTCTTTTGGCAGCACAACATGTGACATATAATTCCTGTTGTCATGAAAAATTCAAGAGATGATAATCCACCTGCTCAACATCTCCATTTGTTAAGTTTCAACAGATTTGCTTATTTATCAGTGTATTTTAAGGGTTTAAGTACCCAGTTCAGGATCATCTTAAGTACTTTAGATCATAATTAAACAAGTGTATGTTAACTAATGTTGCTACTGGTAATTCATAACTTATAAAACGTAATACTTTATAGAGGTTTAATGCCATTTATAGGTTCATTTTTTTTAATTTTTTTTAATTTTTGCTTTAATTTTGAATTTATTGAATAGTTGGTAGTAGCAAATTTGCAAACGGAAACCTTTTATCGCCCCACTACTGTTTTTGCTTTATAATTTTAAAATGAAACTGGTGAGCAGTGATCTACAGGCAGTTATTGATGACTTCAATCTATGTTTAGTAATGTGCTATTTACTCACTTCGTACTTGTTTTCTCTCGCACCATGCTGTAATAGTTTGGTCAGTTTGTCAGCAGCAGTCGTCCATCTGTTTTACCTGATTGTTAATATGCTTTTATTTTACAGCATCTTGTAAGTGCGATAAGAAAACTGAAGTGCATATTTTAGTATCTTGATAAGTTACCTATTATCCTTCACAAAGTACTGTAATTTGTGTCTAATCAAGGGTATCTCGTTTTAGAATGACCCCCCCTTCAAATATAGTTATACTGGCCATGTGTTTTCCCAGGTGGTGGAACTGATCGACAAGGAGGACATCGACATCTCCACCACCCAGGTGGCCGACATCATGGTGATGCTGCAGAAGGAGGAGAAGCTGATCGAGAAGGAAAAGGCCAAAGAGAAGGCTGAGAAGGAGCAGGCAGCTAAATTCAACAGCTAACTCGTTTCCCACAAAGACGGGCCCTTGTAAAAAAAAAAAAGAAAAAAAAAGAAAAGACTATTGAGAAGTTTGTTTCTGGAGTCGCTCTGGACAAACTGCTGGAGCCGAGAGAGTGGTGAGGTGACAGCTGCCTTCTCTCAGTGTTGTTCCATCACAACTTGGGCTCTTACAAATTTGTTAAAAAAAGATGAAAGAAGGCTCATTGCCTTTAAGATGCACAAATTCATAGAGAAACTTAAATTGCGATTATGTTTAACCCTTTTGGACTGATTCTATATATATTTGGTTTGTTTAATTTTACTCAATTATTTATTAATACAGGGGAAACAATGACTTGAAATCATGGTTGTTCTCCTACCTTCAAGCTGCTGAAGGAGAAATGAATCAAAATTGGATTTGGAAAATATATTGGGAGATATATTGTTTAAGTTTGAGGTGAACCATCTTGCCTTTCATTTCATTCATGCAATCATCTCAGAGAAATGAGAGTTCATTTCTCGACTTTGCACACTAAAAACCACTTTCATCACCGTCATTCCTCTTTGATTTTGTTTGGTTTATCCTGCAACAGTATCTTTTTTTTTTTTTTAATGAGCACCTCATATTGATATGTAGTAAAGTGACTACTTGTTATTTATTTTTGAATGTAATACGGAGACGTAGCTAAAGATGGCTACAAGATGCTTAAATGGTGGTTGCAACCAAAGACGCCATCAGAGACAACATAGAAAATATATTCAAATTCTATGGGCAGTTATGAAGAGTTGAATTCCAAAATGCTATATATTCATTTTGGAACTAAAAATCATAACATGAAGTTACCTCTAAAATAGAAATAGAGGATCCATGCTTTAAAAGTGTTATTGTTTTGCTAGCCAAGGACTGAAGTTACCTGCTATCGATATCAATATATAAAAACTACCGTAACGTACCGTAATTTGTTTTCATTTTGTACTCATTATGTAATAGCACTTTGTAGTCACATGTTTGAAATAGCTGGCAGCTCATTTTGGAGCGTAACTCTTCATATCTATTCCTAAACGTTCAGTACAGCTCTCTCTAAAATGCCAAAGTTGCACTGTGGCACATTTGTCAGCATAGATTCGGACTATTCCTAAAAATAATCTCTATTTACAAACCAGTAAAGACTGACCGATACTTATTAGCGATGGGGATTATAATCAGGATGGGGACTTTAACACCAGCCACCAACCAGATATTGTTCAGGTGTGGCTGAGAGCAGGAGGGTTTTCTATGACAGGAGGTAATTGTTTGGAGGAAATAGAGTGATTGATTGAGAGTGGTAGGTCAAGTTTGGGACTGAAAGCCACTGCGGGCCTGTGAACAAAAAGCCAGTTTCCTGCCCTGTATAAGTGAGAAATAGTTTATTTGAGCACGTGAGGAGTGTGATAACCAATGGTGATCTCGACCTCCGTCGTTTTAATGCCAAGTTGCCTTGTCTGGACCCAGATATTATGGATAATATACTGTTGGGAATTTGTTTTTGAGTATTTTAAGCAGATGACATAGCTATGATGTGCTTTTCACTGGGGATTTACTTAGTGTAAATGAGTGTTTTTGAGTTCAAATATGGGCTGCAGAAGTAGGGATGAATTGAATTGAAGATTAGGTATTTTGAATATTAGGTACATATTGAATCCTCATTTATCTTTGCACTGTAGCCGTGGATGTGTACAGGGTTTAAACAAGGATTCCCCAGGACAAAGTGATAATTTGAGATAGCGTTTCAGTTGACTACTCTGCATTAAATTCATCCCGGTGCCTGTTTTCATTTGTTCCAGTGACTGAGCATGTGTTCACACTGCAAGCAGCTCGGTTGATGCGTCGCTGTGTTGTGACTGATTGTGGGCGGGGCCAGAGACTCTGATTTCATCTATGTTGTGATCTTGTTAACTTTTGAACAGGCAAATTGCAGTTTTTGCTGCTGTGGTATTGCGTTTCATTACGCTGAAATGTTTTGATGAGTTAACATAGCTAGCTACAGTAGGAATTAAATAGCATTAATTTGAAATTAACACAAACCCCCCCCCCCCCAATAAAATGACTCAGAGCTTACCATCGACCCAACAATGGCTACAACTAATCTCCAAACATTTATTCCTGGAGTCTTTCACATAAAAGCTGTAGAGAACTGGGAAGCTTTGAATGGCTGGAATGAACTTTTGTTACTGAAACAAAATCACATCTGCAGGGAAACAAGCTGTGACCAACTTTCCTCTGCCAACAGGCCTGCTGAGCGTCCGCACATCAGAAAAGTTTCCCTGGTCGCTCTGCTCTGTAGGAAATGAATGGACCTCCGGTGGCGTGTTGCTCGCAGTGTGAACGCACAGTAAGGGGTTTTAATCCTCTTCTATCAAGCTCTCTGCCAGTTTAATTCCATTGAATATTAGGTATTTTGTGCTCAAGGCGAATCCTCTTTTATCACTGCACGGTAACCAGAGATGTGTACAGGTGTAAATGAGGAAGACGAAGTGGCGCTTGAGATAACGGCGAGCGGACGACCCCGCGTTAAATCCATTCCCGGAATCCGCTGTCATTCGTTAGGATGATTAAGGGGGTTGTTGGTTTCCCCATCAGGCACCGTCCCGTTTCAGACCCGGGGCGAGGGCTCCGCTCTGCCTGGGACCAGTCAGACTGATGGGCGCGGGGTAAACACTCGCCCCATACATGGGCCAAAGCCAGCCACAGTGGAGGGTTGTGTTTAGGTTAGAGACGCTCCGGCGGTACGTGGCATGCTCGCTGCCGCATAAATCATCAGCCAGTGTAAACATGTCAGTATGTGTGGAGAATAACGTCGTGACAGCCCCCCCCCCCCCGCTTCCACCCGGCAGGAGAGAGCCGTGTTTGTGTCCCGGTGCCTGACAGCTTTTATATATTTTAGCAGCGCTGCCACTGTTTCTGGGCGGCGTGGGGTCAAAGGTCAGCGGATTGGAAAATGCATGCCAATATCGCGAAGTGACGCACACCAGTGTAAGTGAGGCTGACTGAAACCGATAAGCAGGGTTCCTACGTGGGTCTGGAAAAGTGCGTAACATGAACTGAGTGATTTTTACGTAATAATTATGGAATTACACAAATACTCTGGAAACTACGGAGAAATATCGTGATTTAGACACATATGGCGACACATTTTATGCAGCTTTAGACTCACTGTCACTTCACATATTGTGATTTTCACGGTGAAGAATAATATGAGTGATATGGCCTAGTTGACAGACGTATTGCCCAGCATAAATCATATTGAACACCCACCAAAATCTTCAAATGCATTCAGGAAATTAAGTTCTGGAGAAAGTTTTGAAATGTAAAATATGCGAACCCTGACACTAGTATCGACAAAACGATGCAGAGCGGTGTATGTGAGGCTGACTGAAGTGTGTCATTTGCTGAGACGTTACAAAACCCCCAGAACAAAGGTTTGGACAGCTGTGCATCGGAGTCAAAATAGCAGGTTCACCTCTGTGGCTGCGGAGCGAGGGGTGAAGCAGGAGTCACAGCTAACCGCTGGCAGCAGTGCTGAGCTTTCCTGCTGCTCGTGTTCATCGGCTCTGCTGTTCAGGCCGCTGCAGTCTTTGGATAACTGTGTTGATTTACTACCTGAGGGAGAAGGGAAGGAGAGCCGCAGTTGATACCGAACGCATTTCGACAGTGAGCTTAAATCGGGTGTTTTTTGCTTGTGTCATCGTTTCCCGAATGGTTTAACAAGGAGGCCAACCAAAGCCAACAGTCTGTTGTTTTGCCTTGCTTTCATCTTTTGATGAAATCTTTATTACATTGTAGATTAGTCAGCAGAAAAAATGGCTACTTTCAGTTTGCTGTCCCAATGCTTTCACTATTGTCCACGGAGTATTCCCACTGTGTAAATGCACTATGTTATTAAGTTTTGATAGGTGTGTGTTAAGTGTGTGGACTCAGGGTGTGAATGTTCAGTCTGATTTGGTCGGACCAGCTTCGGTGTGGCAGGGAACTGAAGTGTGTTGTGATCTACCATACAAGCCGTCCCAGGAGGTTTCTGTCGAGTCTGAGGAGCCGAATCGTGGATCTTATGTACTAGAAGTACCAATATTTAAAGCAATAAGTCGTTTATACAGCATGTACCATGGGTACTTTTCAGTTTTATTTCCATTTTGAGGCGGAACAAGTGTACAAAGAATATTGTGATATATCCAGAAGAGAAACGGAGTCCGCACACTGTCAGTAAATTCTTAAGTGAACGAGTAATTTCTCCTTTCATCCTGATAGTGTGTGGATTCTGTTTCTCTTCCTGATATAAGGTTGATATATTGCTTATTTTGCAATTAATGCACCTGTAGTTGACCATTATATGGACTTGTTGTTTTTTTAAGAGAGCAGACGTACCCCATTTTTTCTAAAAAAAAAGTATATTGCACCAGCCCTTTTTATCAGTGGAGGAATGCTATTTTTTGTAGAATATATTCCAAGATTAGTGTTTTTTTTTTCAGGGGAAGTAGACAGTAGAGTTTAGTTAGAGAGACGAGGGCAGCTGTGTGATTGGAGGACGACAGGAGACAGGAGTTTTAAGATGGAGCTGAAGGACATGGACTCAGATCCTGTCCTGCTTCTGTGGATCTAGACCTGAAGGAAGAGCCCAGAGCGATCATCAGGGTTCCTACGCAGGTCTGGGAAGCCTGGAGAATGAAACTGAGCATTTCCAGGTCTTGAAACTTACACTTGATTACATTTATGTAGTTGTACAGCCACTCTCATTTCGCATATTATCATATTTGTTGTTGTGAATAACAACTGTCAACTAAGGAGTGCTGAAGCCTAGCTGGCCAGCTGCTATCAGCTTGTATGCAATTAAACCCCAAGCACAATCTTCAAATCTAGTCTAGAAATTAAGATTTGGGAAAAGTAATGAATATTGAAACAGAAAATATGTAGGAACCCTGTATTACAAATCCCAAAAATCCCCCCACTAGATTTGAAAGGGGAGGCGGCACGTTGCAGTATAATCTCATAACCGATTACATTAATGTTTTTTAAAATCATATCCGAAAATATTAGTCATTGACCTTAACGAAAGCTATAGACTACTGCAGTTTGTTTTGAAAGAAGTGTCATGTTATTTATTTATTTAATCAACCTTCAAAAGATAATGTTTTTTTTTTTTTTACCATGTATCCGGATGTGGAGATACTGACTGGGTACTGGATTTGATTTTAGTTAAAAACTTGAAATCTGAATCTTAAAAAAACGTATGAAATGCAACCGTTTTCTTTTTAACAACGAATCAAGTATTTATGTAAAGAAACATCATTTACATAAGTGTTGAATAAAATCATGGATGATCCTGGATTGATTGTGTTATGTACCTTTTTTTTTTTCCTCATTTCTGTGTCACACCCTGCATCTCCCATCTCTCACCCTGCGTCGCTCTCTTCCTCCACGCTGCCATTTTAGCTTGTGTGTCGTCCCAAACTCTTCCACTCAGCCATTTTCTGTTATTTCTCATTCCTCAGCCTCGCCACGCTTGCTGCCGCTCCCCACAAAGCCTCCGTCCTCTGCCCACTGGAATGCAACCAGACTTATTTTTCCAGTGACAGTTTTAAAAGTCTGTGTGTAAGCTGTTATACGAACAGACCGTAGGAGGCAGGGTGCACAAAAAGGCGTTAACAGATCAGGAGTTTTAACCCTTTTACGTGTGCGGATCTGATCTTTCAAGTGCAAATGGGGAGAAAATACCACAAAAAACGGAGACTTTTTGTGGTTGAAGCATCGCAGTAAAGAAATAGTCTTTCCATTTGTTCTTCAAGTGTAGTTTTATCCGTTCACCTGCCTGAAAACAGACCGGATGAACAGATCTGATCTTCTCACGGCGGTCTAAAACCCACATGGAGTTTTTCCCTGTATAGACAGTGAGGAACAGATTCAGCAACCGCCACGAAGGGTTAAAACTCAAATCGTTTTTGCTTGTTCAAATCGGGGATGTGATTCTCTTGTAGCTCCTTTTTTTAAAGGTGTGAAATGCAATTGAATTATTGTCTCTCATGGCCTTGAATGTAGCCTTTAAAGCTGCACTAGGCAAGATTTTGATGTACAAATACAGCTGTCTTATCATCCTAAATCACACAGTGGGTCGTATTTCCCCGCTAATCGAGACGCTGTAGATTCGCCCTATTTGCCCAAATTAAATTCTGGTGTCTGGTCTGGTCACTTCTTCACCAACAGGAGGTGACAAATCGAAACTTGAGGGTGAAATCCAACCCGTCTCCCAAACCGCAGCAGAGAAAGCCGGACTCACCGATTTCTGAAGTCCTTAAAAGTCCCCGTGAAATGAACTCCCGTTACTTTTTCTTCCTGGAAAGCACAGTATCTTTAATGGTGACATCATGCTGCACCAGTAGGCGTAAATATACATTTCTAACCAATAAAACCATCAGATTTTTTTTGAACAGTCCCGCCCCTCCCATGCCTTTCTCTCCCCTGACTCATATTCCATTGGTTTAGACTTTAAGATGATCCCCGCCCCAAAACGCGTCAAATCCAGAAAGTAAAGATCCGGTTTCATGGGGTCTTTTTAGGCCAATGTACGTAAATTGCCTAGTGCAGCTTTAAAATCTTAAAAAAACTGTCTTGAAAATGTGGTGTTTTCTCACTCCGCTGCCTCTCCGGTGGAAAAAAAATCAATCAATTCATGCAGAAGTTTCATGGTTCAAATTTAAACTGCAGCCGGAGCGTTCTGAAAAAGCTGCAGGCGGCCTGTAAACGGGCAGCTACTGCTTTCCCCCCCGCTTTGTTCCTATAGCACTGTCCGTCCTTCATCACTCCCCTGATAGAAGTCGCCGTAGAGAAACAAATGATTCACAGTTGAGTCGGTGCAGGAAGGTGCAGGAAGGTGCCGGGTGTGTCGGGGCCGGCCGGTGGATCTGTCTGTACCGCAGAAGCACATTGATCTCAGGAAGTGTGAGCTTGTCTGCTTCAGGGAGTTTCTGTTTTTGAGGTGCGATATTCTGACAAAGTGTTGATTAAAAAGGAAAAGAAGCCCGGGAGGATTTGAAAAAAAGAAAACAAAAAACATATGAGACGATGTTGACAGTTTTTTTGTACGTAGTTTGTAATTTGGAGCCTGTATTCAAAGTCCTAGATCCCTTATATTTGTAAGTGAGACTTGAGAAGTCACGGGACGCTGTCTGAGGTCAGCTGCCTTCAGTGGAATCAGGGTGTGTGTGTGTGTGTGTGTGTGTGAGAGAGATGGAGACAGTTGTGTTTCATTCAATTTCAATGCCTCTAATACTGAAATATTTCAAATGTGAGGAATAGAAATGACTTTTCTGCATTGGAAATCAAATCAGTTTTCATCATGAAATTGAATTGAACCTGCAACTGTAGTGAAATGTTTTTGATACTGGATTTATGGATTATCAATATCTTTCATATGAAAAAAAGAAATCCGGGTTCCCTTTAGCCCACGTGGCTCAAAATTACTTGACTACCAAGAAGACACTACCTATTTTAACAAAGCAGCAAGTCACTGTAGGAAACGGATGCCATAGGAAGTCTGAAAATTGGATTTCAGATATTATAATGTTTGTATATGGGAGGTATAGAGGAATTATATAAGATGCAATATGGATGTTTTTGAAGTTGATTTGGAAATGTATTTCTAATTTCCACAGACTGGATTCTGCAAAGCATGTCTTGTTGGTTGAAGTTAAATCTGATGTGGTTCATTTACACAAATGATGACAATGAAACTTGCATCACTGCTACTGGCATAGTAAGAAGTTATTTAAATGATTCATTATTCATTTTAATTATTTATCACTTATTTTAAATCCCTAGGAAATGAAGAAATGTAGTTTTGCCCTGGAACCGGTCTGATTATGTGGAGACCGATCAAAAACACTAGATGAGTTCCCAACTGCTGTATAAATACTTTATGTATACTTTCTTTTGAAGTATAAACTATATGTAAATATGTTAAAAGTATTACTGGGTGCCTCCATATGCAGCATCAAGAGAAAATCCTTCACTGGAAGCATCATGGATTATAACTTTACTGACTGTGGAGGGATTGCATGATTCAAATGATCTATCAGTGTAACTTTGACTATAATAACTGAGTCTGCCTAACTTAATATTGTGTTTTTCTGATATGAAAGAACAAGCAGTGGTTTCCTGTCATGTCATGCAGCAGTGGTGCTTGGGAGTGTTTAGTTATGGTTTTAGTGCGGGTTGCAGAGCTGAAAATGTGTTTTGGATACTTTGTAACACTTTACGGAACACATTAACTATTAATAAGTAACTTAATAACATGCATATTAGTAGTTTATTGGTTCATTATTAGTCATAACAAACCACTTATTAGCACCTTATTCTGTACTATAATGTATTCTACAAGTATAAATCCCATTAATTATGGGTTTTCCCTCAATAGCGTCCTAATTAGTCTTACAGCAGTCAGTCAGGTTCTTGCACATGAAGTTGGGCTTTTAGTCTGCTTTGCTCAGTTTGGGGCTTATAAGGTGCTAGAATCACATATTATTAAGAGGAATTATTAACCTATTGAGGGAAAACCCCATAGTTAATAGCTAATATGTGTTCCCTAATCTGAAGTGTTACCGGATACTTTTATTATAATGAAAACATCAGTTCTAAACATTAGGACTACTTTTTAGACAGAAATCTGGCTAAATCATAATGTTTTGTGAATTTCACAGTGAGGGTCGTTGCAGCACCGCTGCTGTATGACAGCAGAGGAAACAGCAGAAATCTTCTCCTGTGTGTTTGAGCCGGCAGACTCTCCTCTCTGCCTCTGTCAGTAGCTGTAGTCTGTTAGAGCCGCAGCCAGCATCTCAAATATGTAAACCGGCCGGATAAACCTGCCGTGGAGACGCCGAGAAACAGGCGGCCGCGTCATTCACTGTGTCAAAACACAAGAAGAAGAAGAAGAAGCGACTGAACTTTGGTGCCACTTGTTTCGACACACGACTGCACCTTCCGTTGTGTGATGTGTTGAAATGTATTTTAGATTCTGGGCTTGTCATCAGTGTGTTTGCAGCAGGTGCTTCTACTGTAACTCCTCTCCTCTCTCCGCTCTGCTCTGGCTCTGCGCCGCTTTCCCCCGCAAGCATCTTGTTTCCATCGGAAGCTCAGTGTTTCCTCGATGAATTTATGCAGCAGCAGCGGAGCCTGGGGAGCGTTTTCAGTCCTGGTTCCACATCTGTCCCTGTTTTGTTCCCAGTTATGGTTACAGCGCCGGTTGCGGTGCTAAAAAAAGTTGTTCTTCGGAGAGTTTATTGTTGTAAACATTTTAATTCCAAACATCGGGACCCCTCGCTTGTTTGTGTCCTGGAGGAAAATGTGGCTAAATGATGCTGTTATTTTAATTTCACATTTCCTCTAGCAGGGGTGACGGTATCCTGGCACCGCTTCGCCCTGCAAAGGCAAACAGCAGGAACTACTTTTTGTATGTTTTAAAGGTTAAATGTCATGACGAGGGTTTAGATTTCATAACAACCAAAAAATGAGACCATGAAAAGCCACTAAAAATCATTCAAAGTTTGAAGTTGTTTTTCTCAGAGTTGCTGCTGTTTGGTTTCGAAGGTGAAGGAAAGACTGAAGCCAGTCGAACAGATTTCTGCTTATGAAGTGTGGACGCACATTACAAGATTCATTTGAGATGTGTTGAAATAATTAAGACCAAAGTTTCTAGACAACAAATCTGCTGAGAAAACAATTACAGTTTCCATCATAGCTTATTTACAACGAGTGCAACAGGAGAAAAGATATAAATTCCCAGTTTGACAACATTACAAGCAACCAGTAATGTGAGGGTCAAAGCTACAGTGTCAAGTCAGGATTATTTGTATAGAGTTTAATCACAGTCACAGTCTGAAAAGGCTTCACATGCCCACGTTTTAACACGATAAGTGAAAACTAAGACCCTCAACCTCAAACCCTCACAGAGAACAAGGACAAACTCCCACGAAAACCTGGAACCAGCTTTCAGATAAAAGATGTGACAAATATTCTTGTGTCCCAGGAATTATGGTTTAGAGAAAAAGAGAAGTGCCAACTGCACCAGTTGGATTTTCAACCTGACTTCTGTTAATTAACTCTTGGGTTAACTTGGGTTTAAATCTTGTAGTGTGCCGAGCCAAAAGGTTCCCAAACTCAGCCTTAACTGGAAAGAGTCTGTCGCTCCTTCAGTGCCTCCGGTTCAGTGCATCAAGCAATGTAAAGATAAAAATGATAATGGTAAAAAAAACAATAATAACTGTTTTTTTTACCATTATCATTTTTACCTTTACTTTCAGTCTGGTTTTCAGTTTAGTTTCAGTCAGTTTTCAGACTGTTATAGTTATTAATTATCTGAAATGATACTCTTTAATTGCATTTACCTGTAATAATCTTGTTGAGGGAACATCTTAGACTCATATGCTGCTTTTTAAGCAGGCTGCACACTACAAGATTTAGACCAGATTTAGTTAAAAGTATCCACCATCCGCCCAAAAGTGAAGCAGGACGGCCACTTTGGTGCTTTGTAGCAACTGATGGTGTAATAACCACAAGCTGAAGCTGTCAAAATGTAATAAAATGTTCCTCTAGATGGTTGAAAATATAAAAAAAACATGATAATGTAATAGATTCCAAAGGGTATAACATTTTTAACTGATGATGCAATAATAATGCCAAAAATAAGAATGTGATAAATTGAGTTACATTCATTATTAGCCATTATTATTGTTACATAATTAAAAATATGTTATACCCTTTTTATAAAGTAATAATTGTGGGTTAGTGTAATGATGTGATGTTATAATGTTATCCAAATTATTACATTCACAGCTTTTATTACATTTTCAACCAATTTAGAGGGATGTTTTATCACATTTTGACAAGTTATTACATTACCAGTTGCTACAGGATTGAAGGATTCTTGTGGTTTTCTTGCATCCTGACAGATATTGTACAAAGCTTTGGAAGTCAGCGCTGTATAAAATGCTGCATCGTCACCACTGTTCTTCCATCAGTCACGACAGCTGAATGTTTAGTCACATTAGACAGGGTTCCTGCACAGCTGTGTGGAAAATGAGTTCGAAAACATCCAAGTCTTAAAGATTGGAAATTGCAAAAAAAAACTCTTTGTTGAGTCCCGATACACATTTGATGTAGTTTTGCACATTTGTGGTGTTTATTGTTTTGAAGAATAAGCTTCATTTATATCGGCATCTTGAACACCAAAACTGTCACACCCGGTCAAGAAGAAGAAGTGACGATCTGGAAAATGTGTTTAATTCTAAGGTGTAAAGTGTGTGGGAACCCTGGTTAGGGCCGACTCTGTTTACCACTGATAGTGAAACCACACCGCTGTCTGCTCCGTGCAGTCGCCACACAGTGCTGCTGTCGCTCTACTGTGCTTCGTAGTCTGATGTACTGTAACCTGAACACATCTGAGACACCTGGATTGTTAGGAAGCTGCCATGATCATGCTGTTGTTCATAACGCTTGCAAAAACTGCAATAAATCTCTTAACAGATCTTCTGACTCTGTGGATCTCTGTCTTCTCTAGCAGCTGTCTGTCTGTCTATCATTTATTTATTGTCTTTTCTCTTTTAAGTAGAGATATATCATTACATGTGACCAATATTGGCCTTTTATTAAATATCAGATATTGTCCAGTCATGTCGTCCCTGACCACAGCTGGAAAACCTGCTTATTGTTTTTATCTTTAGTTATTCATTTAATTGTTCAATTATGTGTTTTTGTAAATTAATTCTTCATCTAAAGGCAGTAATGTCTCCCAGAGTTTCTCTACCACTGACTAGGTGTGTTGGGTCTCTCTGTCTTAAAGAGCTGCTGACACTAAAAGAATTTCATCAGTCTGGGTTTCAGTGGAGAGTTTTAGTGTCCCATGATGCTCTGAATGCTGTTTCAGAGTTAGTTTCCACCCTCGTCAGTTTCCACCCTGACGAGAAGAAAACTCTGGGGGAAAACACTGAATAGTTGTATTGTTTTGGCATGAAAACAGTGCAATTTAAGATATTGATTATCAGCTCTCGCTCTCAGTCTAAAAATATCAGTATTGATCTTCAAAAACAGATTTTTAAACTAATTTTTCTGCAGATTTGTATTGTCCTTGAGTCTGAGAAAGGCGCTCATAAATTGGATTTATTAATATTATTATTCAAAAACCCATATCCGTCAAACATTTCTTTTAGCTATTTCTGAAATGAAAACAGTGTAAAGGATGTTTTTTAAAACTTATATTGACCCAGGATAGCATGCCTGAGCCCCCCCTCGATGGTAGTTACTGTTTAGGGAAGACAGAGTGCAACAGATTTATTTTCATGGTATGAGCCGTCTTGCCACTAGATGGCAGTGTGTGACAGGCTTTTGACGGTCCAGCATGAAAACCGCTCTCATTGGCCAACTGTGACTCCTTGTTCTTGTGAGTGATGAATGAGCAGACCTGGGTCAAATAGTAGCCGCAAAAAAAAAAAAATCTGTTTGCTTTAACACCTTTGGAGTGCCAGGTGGGTGGAGTTTCCCCGCTTTGGGGCAATTCAAACAGTGTCAGCCTGAGTTGTTAATCACAGAAAAGAATACTAAATTGACTTCCAAACACTTTCCTGTGATTGTGTAATCTTCTGGCTCTCGCTGCATTCCCCTATATGGCAAACCCCACCCGTCTGGCACCCAGGGAGGAGAAAACAAACCGTAAAAGTATTTTTAAATACTTCTCGAGGCCAAATGAGTGAACCTGAACTCGGATCAGGGGAAAGAAACGATCACACAGCCACAACCAGGATTTGTCCAAAGAAAAAGTGGATCTCCTTAACAAATAGTATATGAATGATGGCTGTCTGAGGTGTTTATGGGTAAATTGGAAAAATGTGTAAAGCTTATTCGACAGTTTCTCAGTGATTCAAGACAAGATCTAGCACCAGGCGGACGAGGATATGGAGAGAGAGAGTGTTGTCTTTGTATACGGCTCACTGAGGTTTTGTGTTTGTGTGTGTGTGTCAGTGGGCGAGCTGCACTGAGGCCTCTCTGTAGGAGAGAGAGAGAGAGAGAGAGAGAGAGAGAGAGAGAGCGAGCCTGTCTCCCTTCCAGACCAAACACACATCCATCTCAGTCTCCCGGCTGCCGCTGACCTCTGCTATCTGGCGTCAGTTTAACCTTCACTCTGGCGTCCGTAAACAGCCTGGCCGTCACCCGGGCCACCCAGCCTCTGTGGTCACTCACAGGAACCCGTATTAGTGGGAGATGATGAACGTCTTGGAGCGCTTCGCCAACGCCGTTCGGCGGACGCTCACAGTCACCATGAGAGCATAGATTTTTATTTTCTCTGGGAATGAAACTCCTAAACTCCTGGCAGCGGAGGGGTTTCGCTGAATCATGAAGCTACGTGGGACATTTTCGGAGGAGGCTGCCCACTTCCCTTTTCCTCCAACATCCAAGGTTTCACAGGCAAACAGTTTTAACATGATACCGATGAAGCATGGTGACTAGGGACGATCTGCTTATCTCACGATACGATTCGATACGCGATATGAGGTTCACGATTCAATACAACCACGATACGATGTGATAAATAAAAGTTCAATGACAGCAAAGTCTGACTGTGCAGAATTATGTTTATTTCTGAGCCACAAATCTTTCTAGCGATGCCATTGGCTCGCTATTAACAATTTAAAAATGACATTACAAAGTGCAAATATTATAATTCTGATGGAGAACATTTTTGTATTGCGATATACTGAATTTCGATGTATCGTCCCTAATGGTTACACTGTCCAGGATCCAATTTAAAAGGAGAATACCAGTGTCAATTAGAGTTACCACCTTCTTACTTCTGTCTAGTTTACATTTCCATCAATCCCAGAATGCATCGCTGCAGCACTCAGGTCCGGTCTCAGTCTTGATTCTGGTTTCTAGACCGCTTTTCTATAATCTTGGACTTTGTCTCCATCTCCCGCCTATTTTGACTGACTTGTCTTTGTCTCTGCTCCTATTGGATGCTGACTCACCTTATTCCTGCCTATCTAAAAATATTAAAAAATAAGCAATTTCATATGTTTTCTTTATTTTTCCCTATATGACTCACTTGCTCCGGTCTCGCTCTTGACTTGGTCTCGACCCGCTAAACCCGCTAAACCCTAAACTACGGCGAAGTCCCTCTATCTAATATCACTCACCACCAAAACCTCCAAACCCGCTTCTATCCATTACAGTTCTGTGAGACGGGAGCGGAGTGGTGAGTGATGACTGACAGCATATTATTATTTTGTCTATGTGATAAATTATTAGATGTAGGTCACCAAACTATCAAGCTCAGAGGGTTTCCAAACAATTTTCTAGCGAGATTGGCTTGATCTTTTCTCTCCATTATGACGATAAAAATCTACAAAATCGAATCTGGACTCACTCAGGATATCAAATTGACGCCCTCGCCTGGTTTGGCTCAAACTCCGCTGGCTCTCGTCTTGGGATTGGCTCAGACTTGACTAAGGCGGTTTTGACTAGAGCTCTTTTACAATGATTAGATGATGTTTACCTGCAGTAGATATCCGAGGCGCGGCCCCACCTTAGTCTTTGTGCTCTATTGTTTTGCGTCCGCCTATCTCTTCCTTTTAATCCCCTTTAATCAATACTCTGACAAAAGCACAAGGACAGCAGCATGAGAAAAAAAAAAAAGATTTGCTCCATTTTATTGTGAGGCTGCAACATGTTTACCGCAAAGTCCTCAGCAACTCTCCTGCATGCAAATCCTCTTAATGAAACACCCTGAACCTCTTGAGCTATAATGAGTCACCAAGTCGAGTTTTTTTTTAAAATTTGAATGCAGATGATGGGTGTTTTTTTTTTTTTAGGGGGGGAATGGAGGCCAAGAGAGAGAGGGAGAGAGAGAGAGAGAGAGAGAGAGAGAGAGAGAGAGAGAGAGAGAGAGAGAGAGAGAACGCTGCATTGTCTGGCAGGTGGTGCGGCTGCTGCAGGTTGCAGTGTTGGCATGGGTGGAGGGAAGCGGGTGGAGGGTGGGGGGGTTGGGGGGGGTGAGCGGGGGGGTGAAGCGACGGTTCTAAACGGGGTTTCCTGGCCGCCGCACAGCTGGCCGCCCCTCAGAGACTCATTAAGAGTTCCAGCGGGCCGCCGCCGGTGTCTGGTGGCATCACCGAGTTTCACCGGCAAACACCGGAGAAACCCAGCCAAACACCCCACTGCTGCTGCTGTGTGTGTGTGTGTGTGTGGGGAGTGTGTGTGGAGTGTGTGTGTGAAGTTTTGTGTTGGGTACTGAGTTACTAAAGGTGTGTATATTTGTGCATGAATGTGTGTGTGTGTGTACGTGAGGTGTTGTGTTGGGTGCTAAAAGAGTAAAAAGTGTGTGTGTGTGAGATGTGTGTAAGACGTGTTGGATACTGAGTAATTAGAAGGTACGTGTGCGTGTGTGTGAGGTGTTGTGTTGGATACTGAGTTAGTCAAAGGTGTGTGTGTGCATGTGTGTGTGTGTGTGTGTGTGTGTGTGTGTCGGCACAGCCTCTCCCTCCATGCTACAACAGCGCAGATAAAGCTGCATTGTTCCCCTTTAATCACCAGCCTCCCTCTAATTGGCAGCTCTCTCTCTCTCTCTCTCTCTCTCTCTCTCTCTCTCTCTGGCTGAGGGCTTTTTAAGGGCCATCATCAGCATTTTATCACCATTATGTCCAATTCACACCGACGCACAGAATGGGACGTTTTTTCCCCCCTCTGTGCAGTTATACATCCTGAGCAAATAGGAAAAGAGAAAGTCAGGGTTTATAAATACCCGTCTGCAGGTGAAGTGAAAGAATTGGTGTCCTGTTCCCGATCCAAGGCCGTGTTTAATAAGCACATTCTTCCTGCCGGACGGCCTTGGCCTCCTCCTCGCCCTGCCGGGCCCTCCAGCGGCTCTGGGCGCCCCGCTCAGCAGCGTGAGTCATCGCTGTGATGCTGAATTAGGCACATAGGAGAGAAGTTACCATGACATACGCAGACGGAGAATTAGCTGGACACACACACACACACACACACACACACAGCGGCTTGTGATTCCTGTGATGGGATGCTTTGTATTCCAACTCACTCCAGAGATTTCAGATTTCATTTATTTTAGCCTTTTAGACGAATTTGCCTTGCGTGTAAGAGCATCGGGTCAGACGTTTACAGACATTTATAGCAAAGATAATATTTAAGACATCAAAGAACAGACATAAGACACACACTGACATTTCAACAGACAGGTGAGGAAGGTGCTGCAGCAGGTTTGGGTTGTGATCCTGGTGCGGGGGGGAAATCAGGGGGGGAAAGTGCATTTGTGCGAGTTCATTAGTTTGACGCTGCTGGGAACAAATTAATTCAGAGTCCTGTTTGTTTTTGCTGCAGGCATTTTGAAGCACCGTCCAGATGACATTAAGGTGTTCAGAGTCCAGTTGTAAAAGCTACAGGTCTGTGTCTTTCAATGTAAACATTTAACCAACTCCTTTTTATTCTCTGTTCAGATAATGTCCCCATTCTCTCTTGGGAAAATGAACCACAAAGACTGAAACTGTCACCAAGTCAGATCCCTGTGTGTTTTTGTTGTACTTGGGGATTAAAACGATTCCCAAAGCAAATCTAAGCAAACTTACAGCCCATTTACCTCTGTCTACGTCTAGTTCACATTTCTCCCAATCATTTTGCAATGCATGCTGTATGGAATTAGATTTTTTTTTAACATTTACACGTTTTTCGTGATTTATATAATGTAAAAATTCAAACTTTCCGGCGCCAAACCTAGCTTGAAATGAACGGCTGTCCCGGCTAACAAAGATGCCCCCAAATAAAAAGCCATGGATGGGAGAGAGAACCATGACATGTTCCCCGGCCTGCTGAGCCACCTGGATGACACTTTAGAGAATAATAATAATAATAATAACAAGTCATGAATCTGACAGTAAAGTTTGTTTTTGAGGGAGCGGAGCGTAACGTAGATGAAAACACTCGACTCAGCTCAATGAAATAAGGAGGAAACAGAAAGTTTGACCAAACCAAATGAAGCCTTCCTGTTTCCTGCTTCATGCTGGTTTTCATACTGGTACAGTGAATGGCTTCTTCTGAAGGGAGGAAAACGAGCGCTGATATCTCCAACTATGCTGTGCAGTGTGCAGAAACCAGAGAGGAACCTGGACCATGGACACAAACTTTAAAAAAAAAATCACCACAGATATTATTCTCTAAAGTGTCATCCAGGTGGCTCAGCAGGCCGGGGGGACATGTCACGGTTCTCTCTCCCATCTTTCCGCTGCGTATCGCCAAACAAAATGTGCTGAAGAACCAAATCTCAGCCCTCTGCAACGGTTTCCCAGTTGATATTAAGATATTCGATATTTTCCTCCGTGCTGATGCAGTTTCATCATCTTGCTTAGCATGCAGACATGCAGCCTGAAGAAGAGAGACGCTCTCAAGGTAACCAGGGGAGATGTGATGGTGTTTCATACAGAGCTGGAGGAAAGTTTTACTCTCTCTCTCTCTCCGTCTCTCTCCTCCCATCTTTCTCCCTCTCTCTCTCTTTCTCTCTGTCTCTCTCCTCCCATCTTTCTCCCTCTCTCTCTCTCTCTCTCCCTCTCTGCTTCTCTCCTCCCATCTTTCTCCCTCTCTCTCTCTCTCTCTCTCTCTCTCTCCCTCTCTGCTTCTCTCCTCCCATCTTTCTCCCTCTCTCTCTCCTCTCATCTTTCTCTCTCTCTCTCTCTCTTTCTCTCACCACACATGTCCTCCCTCTCTCTCTGTCTCTCTCCTCCCATCTTTCTCCCTCTCTCTCTCTCTCTCTCTCTCTCTCCCTCTCTGCTTCTCTCCTCCCATCTTTCTCCCTCTCTCTCTCTCCTCTCATCTTTCTCTCTCTCTCTCTCTTTCTCTCACCACACACGTCCTCCCTCTCTCTCTCTGTCTCTCTCCTCCCATCTTTCTCCCTCTCTCTCTCTCTCTCTCTCTCTCCCTCTCTGCTTCTCTCCTCCCATCTTTCTCCCTCTCTCTCTCTCTCTCTCCCTCTCTCCTCCCATCTTTCTCCCTCTCTCTCTCTCTCTCTCCCTCTCTGCTTCTCTCCTATCTTGCTCCCTCTCTCTCTCCTCTCATCTTTCTCTCTCTCTCTCTTTCTCTCACCACACACGTCCTCCCTCTCTCTCTGTCTCTCTCTTCCCATCTTTCTCCCTCTCTCTCCCTCTCTCTCTCTCTCTCTCTCCCTCTCTGCTTCTCTCCTCCCATCTTTCTCCCTCTCTCTCCTCTCATCTTTCTCTCTCTCTTTCTCTTTCTCTCACCACACACGTCCTCCCTCTCTCTCTGTCTCTCTCCTCCCATCTTTCTCCCTCTCTCTCTCACCACACGCCTCCCTCCCTCTCTCTCCCTCCTTCTCTCTCTCTCTCCTCCCATCTGTCTCCCTCTCTCTCTCTCTCTCTCTCTCACCCACCACACACTTCCTCCCTCTCCCCCCCTCTCTCCTCCCATCTTTCTCCCTCTCTCTCTCTCCCTCTCTCTCTCACCACACACCTCCTCCCTCTCTCTCCGTCTCTCTCCTCCCATCTGTCTCCCTGTCTCTCTCCTCCCATCTTTCTCCCTCTCTCTCCCTCCCTCCTTCTCTCTCTCTCCCCCTCTCTCTCTCTCACCACACACCTCCTCCCTCTCTCTCCCTCCTTCTCCCTCCCCCCCCCCCCCCCCCTCTCTCTCTCTCTCTCTCTCTCTCTCTCTTTCCAAACCACACTACAGATGTGGTGGGCGCTCTGCTGTGGGAGGGGAAAAATAAAACGAGCTAAATAAGACGGCTTGAAAGAGGAAGAGAGCACCGACGCGCTGCCAAGAGGATATTTCCATCTTTTTAAAAAGCGGCTCTGTTAAATGAAAAACAAATGTGTGATTGATGTGTTCGACTTTGACGATGACGACAGACGAAAGAGAGAAGAAGAGAAGCCATCCCCGTCCCTAAAAGATCGCTTTGAAATTAGAGACTGCGAGAGAAAAGCGAGAGTGAGAAGTTATATGGGGTAACGGCGGGATGCAGAGGAATGCCGGGCTGCTTTGATGGAAAATAGACGGCGTTTCTGTAAAGCTCACAATCAAAAATGCATTAGGCATGAATGAAGGTGTGAAACTGAGACCGGGAAGAATTCAATTACAAAGATCACAGTAATTAATGTACTCAACCTTGAATGCAAGATCCTGAAGAGAATCAGAGGCACTTACATAAACGTGCAGAAAATAAACAAGAATTTTCCTTGGTGAGGCATGTTGACATCTTATATAGTAACACAGTACATACTGATTCACATGGTACAAGGACAACAGTACAGACCATAGTCTATACACATCAATCAACAAGTGAAATTCTCATTACCAGAAATAACTAGAAGGCATTCGGAGAGCTCATTCCTATCACTTCAATTTTAAGTGATTTCTTGACCCTGTAAACATATCTTCAGTATTTGGAATTCATTCTCTATCTCTGGTAGTTTCATAGTTGTGGCTAAAAAAAAATGATAATTGTCTAATGGTGGAAAGCTGATTGTTCCTTAGCCCAAGGCCAACCTGTCCAGCAAATTTCATGGAAATCCATTAGTACATTTTTGAGATATTCTGTTGACAAACTAACAGACGAAACAAACAAATCATATCTCTTTTGGAGAAGAAAATCATTATCTTATGTTCATACTGCCTTCATTCAGTATTATCAAGGACTTTTAACAAGTCCAATAGTTAACTTATAACTTTTTTCCTGTAACTTTGTCCCATCTGTCATTTTGTAAAAGTAGCTGTCACTTTTTCAGGCAACAGATTTATCATTTTGGAACAGAACTGTTCACATTTCCACTCAGCAAACGCCTCACCAGAAAGATCCTGACGAATGCTGATGAATAGCCCTGACAGGCCAGAGAGTGCTGTGTGTGTGTGTGTGTATGTGTGTGTGTGTGTGTGTGTGAGTCAGAGGCGGCTCAGTGCCCCCCCCTGCAGGCAGGTAACCAAAGGACACAGAGACACGGTTAAACATCCTGGTGTTTTGGAAGCTGAAGGCCTGGCAGAGCTTCGGCTGGACGAGCCGCCGCCACCTTGGCACCCGAACAGACGGGACCTTCTGAGAGGGGGGCGGGAAGGGGGGGGGTGAGGGGGGGTGGGGGTGAGGGTG
Organism: Centroberyx gerrardi; assembly: GCF_048128805.1. Taxonomy (NCBI): domain Eukaryota; kingdom Metazoa; phylum Chordata; class Actinopteri; order Beryciformes; family Berycidae; genus Centroberyx; species Centroberyx gerrardi. The sequence goes on from NC_136013.1 coordinate 3,800,532, forward strand.
GGGGGGTTGGTTGCTCACCTTGGACAGAGGTGGTTCCCCCCTCCTCCTCCACCCCTCCTAGTCTGGCAAGGCGAACAGAAAGATGGAGGGAGGAGTAGAAAGAACGGAGTGCAGCTCTCTCTCCCTCTCTCCTCCCCCATCCTCACTTCTTCCAAGCCTACCACCTTAACACTCATGAAGTGGAGGGGGGGGGGGGGGGGGGGTTCTCTCCTCCACCTTCCTCAGCCCCCACCCTCACCCCTCCACCACCCACCCACCCAGCCAGCCAGCCAGCCTTCCCCCTTCCTTTAAGAGTTTGGCAGGATGTACGAAAGGATGGAGGGAAGACGGGGGAGATGGGAGATGGGGGGGGGAGGAGGAGGAGGAGGAGGAGGGGGGGGGGGGGTGGTGACAGGTGGAGCTCACCTTGATCAGACGGGGGTCCCCACCCCCTCCAACACCCCCCTCCAACACCATCACCACACCCCCAAAACACCCGTCCAACCGACCCCCATTACTTTCTGGCAGAGTGTACAGAAGGATTGGGAGGGGGGAGACAGGTGGAGCTCCCTCCCTCCCTCTCTCCCTCTCTCTCTCTCTCTCTCTCTCTCTCTCTCTCTGCATTTTCATTTATATTGCAGAGTCCAGTGTGTTTGAAGGGCGTCCCCCCCCTCCCCCTCCTCCTCCCCCCTCCTCCTCTGCTGTGGAAGGCTGCCAGGTTGCTGCTGCTGTTGATGAGACAGAAGCCTTTACAGTGACTGATGCGGTCCTGAGCCAGCTCCCCTCCCCACCCACCAACACCAACCAACACCAGCGCTGCTCTTTGTTTGTTTACTGGATTTAACATGGAGGACAACAAAGGCATCTGGGTTTGGTTTAATATTAACATATTAGGATTAGAAAGAAAGGGGGAAAAAAAGAAACTGAAACTGTGCAGAGGGACAAAAAAAAAAACCCAAGAAGCTTATAAATACATCTTGAAATGGAAGAACAAGAACAAGTGTGGCTTGTTCGTAAGGCTTCATGAACATCAGCATAAGAACATTATAAGTACATAATAAGATAATTATAATCATTAGAATTAGAAAATGTTATCAAATGCTATAATAGGCACAATATGGGCTTGAATAATTTCAAACAATTAGCTAACACACTCATAAAAAGTCAGATTTGCATTATCATGTGCAGCATTTTCTGATAATTCTGTAATTATAGTGCCATATACTTATAATATGGTTGTATTACACTTGTGTTATGCTACTTATGTGGCTTATATAGTTCTTATATTACACTTATGCTTCACAATGTAGTCCAAATAGTGTTACAGTGTCCAGAATCTCTTATTACTCCCCTACAGCCACCCTGTCTCTTTTTTCTGGATGTGTTGTTTGGTTTTGCACGGGCGGCCCCGGCCAGCCGGCTGATTGGTGATATTAAGGCCCCAGCAGGTAAAAGTCCTGAGTATAAACAACAAATGAACCAATTTATCCCTCTCCTTAGGCTGTGATGGAGTCAGATGAACAGTCTCTCTGCAGGGAAGCAGGCTCTTCACCTCAGTCTGGAACGTTTAATCCAATTTGCACCGGCTGAACTTCATTCTTACACCTTTTTTTGGTATCATGTTGTTTATTATGATCTGTATTTGTGTTTCAGTTTTGATTACAGTTGATGTGTGATGCAAATTGTCACATTAAAGCTGCTGCACTATAGGCAAGATTTTTATGTCTTATCAAGGCAAGGCAAAATGTATTTATATAGCACATTTCATACACAAGGCAAATTCAGTGTGCTTCACATAAAACACAAAGAATACACAATTTGTCAGGTAAAATTACATTATCAACTCATAAAATGACATTAGAAAGAAAGAAAGAAAAAAGAAAGAGAGAGAGAGAAAAGAAAGAAAGATAAAATAGGTAAGGATAATAATAAAACATATAAATAAAATAAAATAAATAATAAAAATAATAACACCTGTTACATCTACGTACATGTCTACAGACAGACAGACTGACATCACATTACAGGAATTCTGGGTATTGAAGTTCAGATTTTTCACCCAGTTACCTCTCGCTGCCACTCATGATGTTCTGAAGTATTTTGCAGTTAAATATAACGTTACATATGGGATGTGCACTTGATAGCATGCACTTTATCCAGACATGTACATGTTTTATTGTATATACTTTATTGTATGTACTTCATATGTGTGCGTATCGCAGTGTTGCTGACAACAAAGCACTGAAACCCTGAAACTGTGTTATTACTGCACATTATGCATTTTATTTTAATAGGTGATTCCACTTTTACCATGTGAAATAATTGTGTGCTGAATGCTGAAATAACTTGTCTGCTGTAACTTTTTTAAGCTGCAAAACAAATTGCCTCAGTGACGACATTAAAGTTTTCTATTCTATTCTATCTTTATATGATGAGAACTGCAATATAAATATGACTTTTACATGATTATGACGCCTTTGATGGTTTAATTCTACATGCATATGACAAAAAATAAGATCATGGAGAATTGGGGAGAAGCTCATATATCCTCAACTCATAGTGTTAGTTTGAACCCTCTGGTAGTGCCAGGCGGGTGGAGTTTAAATGAACTGTGATGTAATCAGAGAGCGGTGTGGAGGTGTCAGGTGTGAACGCAGCGGCGGGACTCTGGGAAGTGAACGTCCTCTGCCTGTGATGGGGAATAGATCTGGATCAGATGGGGATAGATGAGGCTGCGGAGCGCCGCTGCAGCCGGACTGCATCACCATTTGTTTTCATTACGCAGAACAAAACTACCTGCGCTGGGTGGAGAGACGGTGGGAGAGCACACCGTCTAGAGGTTTAGCAGAATCTATCACTGTTCACATCTGAAGTTTCACTCCAAAATTAGATGACTGCCATTTCAGACAGGGGATACCTGGCGTTATGAGAAGACTGAAAAATTATCACAGTACTTTTTAAAAGATAGAAGGGAAATTAAAGCTGCACTCGGCATGATTTTTATGTAAAATACACCCTGTAATATCTGCCTGAATCACAAATTGGGGCTCCAGCAATGCAGAGCATCCCATCCCCACTAATTGAGATGCTGTAGATTCACCCTGTTTCCTTCCTATTTATTCTGGTGTCTGGTTTGGTCACTGTCGGGAAATCTTCTTGGCGCACAGGAAGAGACGAATCGATGCTTAGGAGAGAAAACTGTCTCCTGAACAGCAGCGAGCAGCGAGCAGCGAGCGCTCCGTCCAGAGAAAGCTGGACTCACCGAGGATGACTGAACCTGCTGCCAAAGGATTTTTTTCAGCAGCCACTAAGAAGAAGAAGAAGAAGAAGAAGAAGAAGAAGAAGAAGAAACTTAATTGTGAAGAGTGTGCAGTTTACTGATGTTGTATTACATGGTTTCTGGGCAATGAAATCCTTCAAACTTTCAAAAATTCAGTTATCTTTTGCCACTTGGGACTGCCAAAGAGTGAAGTTGAAGTGAAATCACAATGAATAACTTAATTTAATAACTTTTTCACCTTATTAGCTTGTTCTCCATATCTTAACATACATCTATTAAACAATAAATAATAAAAAAAATAAATCATATCCCGTTACTTTTACTTCCTACTTATTTAGTGGTTACTTCATGGTTTACCAGACACTGTGCTCAAGATTATGTGCAAAACATTTTTGTAATTTTTGAACATTTTGAATATTTTTTAGTCCCTCCTCACTTTTTGTCGTTCCCTACTGGAAATACATGGAGTTATGGAGGCAAGACGCCATCGACATGCTGTTTCCTTGTGGAAAAAAGAGAACATTTTACAGACTGGAGCCTCTATATTTTACAAATATTGAATGATGAACTCCAGGCAATGATTTTCTGGAACTGAACGCCTCTCACCCACTGTCTAAATTACTGAGCGGGTGGATCATGTGTACAGATGTGTGAAAGCTTCAACCACAATCACCGGCTTGTTGGTGCAGCAGCAGAATGAATGGCATCTCTCTCTCTCTCTCTCTCTCTCTCTCTCTCTCTCTCTCTCTCTCTCTCTGTGTCCATTTTAACCGCCGCTCCTTGATTTCCCCGCCATCAAAACCTGTCTGAGGAGCTTCCCGAGGGCCGGAGGCAGCGCCGGCCCGTTCTGCTGGCAGTAATGTGTTTTGTTGTCTGTGGAAAGACTTTGTGATGGAGTTATCCTCCGGGGGGGGTGGGGGTGGGGGGGGGGGATCTTCTGTTCTCATACTGAGGCAGACAGACACATGAATACGAGGAAAAAAAAAAAAAAAGCGAACCGCAAACAACAACTGTTTTATTTTGGAATAAGAGAGCAGGACATTTTCAAGTAGCCTTTCCACGCGTGGAGACTGAACTCCCAGAGGTGCTGCTACACCAGAGAAACTTTTAAAATGTCCCGTAGTTTTCACAGTTTTCAAAGCCAACACTGTCCCAGGCTATGTCCCAGGATGAGAATAATGTGATTCTGGATACTTTGCAAATATATGTTGTTTAGTTAATAGGGTATTTCTCTTTTAAAGATTATTTTTGTTGCCTTTCTGCTTTATTGGAGTACAGTGGAAAGATGGGAGAGAGAGAGGGCAGGGGGTGGGGGGGGGTGGGGGGGTGGGGGTGGGGAGTGACATTTGACAGGCCGGTTTCAAACCTCGGACATTGCTGTTACATGTTATTTGATAAAATGAATATGATAAAAGCTAAAAAAGGTGGAAAACAACAAAGGGTTCCCAAATCAGCCAAAATACTAAGCAAACCTAGAAGGGCACTCGGGGAGCGCAGACCTCCGCCAAGGTTCGAGCTATTATTGCTTGTTCATGAGTCGGAAAATCCAAAATTTAATGGGTTCTTCCTTGGCCCATGCTACACCCTTTCACGAAGTTTCATGAAAATCGGGCCAGTAGTTTTTCTGTAATCCTGCTGACAGACAAACAAACAGACAAACAAACAAACACCTCCTTGGCGGAGGTAATAACGGGGGAGGGAAACCACTTGTAACACAGAAAGTAAAAAAAAAAAAATGGCTATACTGGCTTGTGACCCAAAGGTTGGCAGTTTGAATCCCCGGATCAGCTGGGAGAATCTGGGTGAAAGTGAATGGAGTAACACTTTCCCCTCCTATTACAACTGCTGCTGAAGTGCTATTGAGCAAAGCAAGGCATCGAACCCCCAGCTATCCGACAACATGACATGGGACTCCTCAAGTTTAGATTTCTGTTTGTTATAGGGGGGTCCTGCCATCCCCAAACACCCCCCACTCGACACACACACACACACACACACACACACCCATCCCCCCTCAGTTCGGTTTGAATGTGTGATGCTGTTGCTGAAAAATACACGCTCAGTCGCCTTTCTCTTGATAAATGAAGGTTAAAAACATCTGGGCTGAGTGGAGGCTTTTCTCCAGAGGGACAGTCAGACCGGCCTGATGGGACGGATCCAGCCAGTTGTTCAGAGCAGTGCCAGTCAGGACCGGGTCCAGTCAGGACCGGGTCCAGTCAGGACCGGGTCCAGCGGTGATGTGCTGCCTGGAGCCGAGCTGAAACCGACGGTGAAATTGGACGGAGTGTAGAAAATGCAATAACTTTACCCCATTTATCTAACCCAATCTAACAAAATCAACTTTGACAGTGTATTCATTAAACAGCCTTGATATAGCAGAAACTGAATTCCTGTAATAGGGCTTTTATAAATCAGCTTTGGCTATTTTTGAAGCGGTGTGAGCGTTCATATCAGCTTACAGAGCAGTGAGCTCTCCACTACAGCAGATTTACTCTTCTGGTTCGCTTGAATGAAAAATATTCACAGGAATGTGCGCGAGTCTCAGAAAGATCTCAGCTGAAATAAGAATCGAAGCCCGGGGCTCAACTTATTTGCCATGACATTATGCAGAACTCCCAGGATTGATGTGATTGATCGACTTGGCTTATCCTTTCAAGTGCGCGGGCATTTACCAGCCTCAGATATTGGCCGATTTCACGGATAACCCCCGACGCTCCGACCTTACGTCACGCTCCGCTCCGTCTGCCTCTACGGAAATAAATTACGACAGGTCAGAAAACCTCAAGGAGCCGGTTGATGAAATTTCATGAAAGAAGAGCGAGGAGCTAGTTGCACTATACTGGGGCACGTGGGAAAGTTGATGTACCACCCCACCCCCCACCCCCCCCGCCCTCTCGGTTACCTCATACTGTCTTAGTGTGAGAGAGAGACCCCCCAGATGTCTCATTAGCTATATCATTAGGGAGACAGCTGGAAGGGGGTGCAGACAGCTGACGCGGGGCTGCAGGGGCAGGATTAGCTGTGACTTTGGGAGGGGTGGAGGAGGAGGCGGGTCGTGGGGTGGGATATATTCAGATCTCATGTCCAGCGTTTCAGCGTCTCATGTGATATCCGACAGAGCAAACACGGTATCGCATGGCCCCCGAGACGCAAAAAAAACGGCCTCTCGCTATTCAGCAGGACCCCGAGAATCGCCCTCTTCTTCTGTACATTCAGAAAGACTTGGGGGGGGTGTGGGGGTGGGGGGTGGGGGGGTGGGGGTGGGGAATAAGCCGTCCATTCATGGCGGCAGGTTGCGGAATAAACAAAACCGTGAAAACGCCGTTTAGAGCAGTCACGAAGGACGAAGTAGACGGCTAAAAGTACGGTGTGATAAATGAACAGGCAGAGTAAATATTTGCAGCGGCAGTGTCGAGCCTCCATACTTCACTCACTCATTAATGCGCTCTGCATTGACTCATGGATCACTCATGGCTAAATTATAGGTCTGCCTCTGCTTACACAGTCAATTGGGAAATTAATGAGGTAGTGCGCTAAAGTTAGGGCTTTTTTTAATATGGTTTTCACATTAGAGCATGAGTCGTTGCTCCGTCGCTCCGCACCTTTGGCTGCAGACCTACAGTATGCCACACTGCATGAATGCACATACACTGCAAAAAAACATCCATCTTAACGAGTCATTTAGTCTCATATTCAGCCTTCGAATCTTATTTTTCTTTTAAACCAAGAGAAGAATCCTGCCAGTGAGGAGAGATAGCTCCACTTGTTTCCAATGCAGCTTCACTTGTTTCAGGAGTTTTCTAGAAATGAGTGTCAGTATGTTGAAAGAATAAGTCAGAATAAGTCAGATCACTGCACTGCTATCAAGAAAATGACACTTGATTCTACAAAATTCTTTAAACAAGTTGATTTGCATTGGAAGCAAGTGAAATTATCTAATGCCATCGGCAGATTTTTTCACTTGTTTTAAGAAAATTATGATTTTAGCACTCAATAACAGACTAAGTGACTTATTAATATTGATATTTTGCAGTGTAATGATAAAATGGCAGTATGTACTTATGTCACTATGAGAGTTGTCAGTATATTTCTGCACAAATGTCACCAAGACTAATTCTTGTACATTTAGCTCTCTCATTTGTTCGTTTTAGTTTGGTTGGCTACAAAATGCGTATGTTTTTACTATCAAATGGTCTGTGTGCCTTTTGGACTCTTGGTTTGAGGATAAGGTAGCAGCCTGTCTGCATCCAATCGATGATAATGATAGTGACTTTTATGCACACTTGTATGTAGTTATGGATTTATCGGATTGGGTGTACAGAATATTGAGGGCAGGAATCTTGGTCCTGCTGTGTTAAACTGTTTGTATTTGTTATTGTTTTGCTGGATTAATAAAGTACATCTGTATCTGTTTATTGTAAGTAATGCAGCTTCTGAGAACAAGGTGAAAGAACAGACTGTCACTAAACTTTGATTATAAACTTTTATGGGACTCCATGTTAAAAAATAACCCAGGCAAACAAAGGCCAACTTTGACTCACTGTCCCATTACTGCGGTTGCACTGTTATGAACTGAAGTAAACCCCCGGTGCAGAAGTATGTGATGAGTCTGGGTGTGTGATGATTGTCCGAGCAGCGCCGAGGGGGGTTGGGGTTGGGGTTTACATTCTTGGGGTATTGCATTTTGCCGCACTTTTGCTCCCTCAACAATGTCGTGCCTCATCGGGGCCCACAATCCTCAGCGACCGCAGGGCCGAGCGGGACGACAGCTGCCAAGGCAGAAAAACAACGGACGCCATTTTCCTCCATGCGAATCCATGTGAAATTCCTGGAATGGCCGTGATTGTAATGTGGTCCTATAAGGTTACATAATGAGGGCGCTTCATAAACATAATCTCCGCTTCCTTTTCCTTCCTCTTCCCTCGATTTCACCTTCTCATCTCCTGCCCCTGCGCTGGCTCACGTTCTGCTTTCTCTCAGCGTCGGATCAGATCAGCCCCCCCCCCCCCCCCCCCCCCACCCCCAAACCCCCCCCCCCCCCCCCCCCCCCACCACACTGGACTGCTGTTGGACTACTCATATGGTGAATTTTGATTTTGTGCTTTTGCTTATGTGTTTTTTTTAGCCCTTGTATTTCGGCCTACACAAACATTTCTCGGAGGCTGAGCTGCTCTGGAGGAAGAAATCATCTCATTGGTCGAGTTAAACCTCAGTGGGCGGAGCCAAAGAACCACAGTTTTTCTGGCTAACTAACATTAAACTGAAGCCCAGTGAAATATATATATTATATTCTGACCAGAGTTTCTTCTTTGCCATTCAACTTTGCCAGTTAGCTAACTAACTTGCTCTGAAAAACTGTGGTTCTTTAGCTCCGCCCACTGAGGTTTAACTCGACCAATCAGATTATTTCTGCCTCCAGAGCAACTCTGCCTCCAAGAAATGTTTGTAGAACTAAAACCACAATCTGCCAAATTTTATGATGTTCTCTCTCTCTCTCTCTCGCAAAAAAGTTAGCGATTGTTAGTTTCGATGAGAATAACAATCTCTTTTTTTCTACTCGGTTAAACAAATAAAATCTCTCTCTTCCCATGCACGTCACCAGGTTTTGTGTATCGGACTGTAAGCCTCTTGACGAAAGTGATGAGACCCCAAAATCATCCTCATGTTACAGAGGAGGCTCGCAGCGCAGCTTTTTCCACAACATAGGGGACCCAGTGTTTACGTCTCGGGTTTTGATATGCTGAGTTGTGTTTATGGGACAGTCCGTCCTCTTTGGCCCGCTGCTCTCCCTCTCTTTGTCTGTTGGAGTGCTTGGAGTGGGTGTTGTATGAAAAGGCCTTTTTAAAGGACTTCAGGGACCCTCAGCTCTCCCCAACAGCTGCCCAGCTGTGCCCCTTGTCGACCCCCTCACCCCCCCCCCCCCCACCCCCAACTCCCACTCCCCAGCACCCAAAGCCTTGACATCACAGCAGAAATGCGTACAACAGCGCCAGCAGCTACTGTACAGCTGTAATGAAAGGAGCCTTTTTCTGTCTTCTCGGGGTAAAGCGTGGGTCAGCTTTCAGGCTGTGTGAGGTACGCAGGCGGAAACACTTCTCAACGCTTTCCTGTAGCGCTATCCAGCTACTTCTTCTTCTACTACTACTGTCTCGCATGCGATGCAACCCCGCAACGCCGATCTGCATATCATGAAAATTGCATATTATTATTAAAATGAACACCGATTTTAATACCAACTCTGCCTTTCTCTCTCCCTGCGCACGTTCTGTCACTCCTCTCCCACTTCTCCCTGGAGCTCTGCCTCTCAATTACTCTCTCTCTCTTTTCTCTCTCTCTCTCTCTGTGTGTGTGTCTCTCGCCCTCCCTCTTTTTTCCCGGGGCAGGAACGGCAGATGAAAGGGAGAGGGAGCGAGCATGAAAGGCAATGTCTTGGCAGTCAAGATGACCTCAAGGCTCCTCTCCTCTCCTCTCCTCTGTTTTCCATTTCCCCCCCCTATTCACCTGTAAATCCCCCCCCCTCCTCCTCCTCACCTCCTCACCCCTTCCTCACCCTCTGGAGGAAGGAAGAGAGGAAAGAGGGTGATCAGCAGTCCAGCATCCCATTATTCCCCCTATTTCACACTGCAGGGTTGAGAGGCTCGATCGGCCATTAAAAGCCGCCCCCAAGGACCGCTGGGTTTACGCTATTTTTAACGCGCAGTTTTGTTAATGGCACAGGCAATTATGCAATTATTCCGGTTATCATCGCAATCTTATTTCATCATCTGTCTTTCACGTTGCTGATAGGGGAGAAGGGGGGGGGGGGTCACTAAACGGGAGGGGGGGGGGGGTGTAAGCGGTGAATAAAAACTCGCTGATCCGTGGCGAACGCTTCCGGACACGCCTCAACAGCAGTTTGCAGCGTAAGCGTCCGCTCACTGTCGGCAGGTTTGGACTTCATCATAACTGAATAATGTGGAATTGAGCTGTGGGTAGGAGATGGTGAGGCTCGAAGTGTCTAACAATGAGATTTATATCGAAATATCATCATTCTTGCGGTGTTTTTAATAGATGTGATTCGTTCGGACAAACTTCCCATATAGGCCAATTAGGTAAATATGTTCAAAGGTGTGATGGAGTGATGTAGCGGTAAATAAAATAAAATAAATAATGAAATCCAGTCAGAGATTATCATAAGGAAAACATTCACTGATATACACAAAAAAATGAGTATTAATGAGTATTAGTTTGTGCTTTTTTCTTTAATCCTCACCTAATTTACATCAGTTTGATACTACTTACAAGGTTGTTTACTGTGAAATGATGATTTATTTGAGCCTAAAGAGGTGAGTAAACTGTTTTATAAATAAAAGAAAGTGGGTTTAGTGAGTTTCGGTGGGTTTTCCCTCCACTACACACACTACATCCACGACATCCCTGGTCTTACAGTAAGAGCAGGATAGAGTTTAATGCTAATTCCTCCGCTGAAATCCTCCTGCGGTCCTTGACTGCGAGACAAAGACATCGCTATTTGAGGGGAAGCAGATGCATTTACAAGTGGCAAGCAGAAGAAGAAAAAAAAAAAAGCAAAAAAAAAAAAAAAAGCAGACAACTGGATGAACTCAACATCCCATCCTCACAAAGCACCTGTCAGGCCCGCCGGTTGCTAGGCAACAGCTCCCCTCGCCTCTCTCCTCCACTTCTCTTTATTCTGATAGTCTAGTTTTTTTTTTTTCTGCACAGAACCCTGAAAAACAAAGCCGGTGTTCTGCTTAGCGAAGAGGTTTTTATTACCTCGGGGATGGGTATCGTTTTACCGCGGCGGGACGGGGAGCGGGGCGAGCCGCGGCGGTGCGGACAGGTTTAGCGCTGGAGCTAACTAGGTTTAGGACTGGAGTGTTTTTTCTCCCCCCCCCCGCCATAGAGATGAACAGCGAGGCGCTAACAGCCGTGCGAAATCAGGCATGGAATTATTCAAAAAGCAATTCAGTCTAAACAGTGGGGAAGATATGGAGCGGGCCTTTCACCGAGCAGGCACCTACCGAAAAACACCCGCAACCTCCAGCCTTCAGTTTACACCATCAGCCATCGACTGATGAAGCTACAGGCTTGAGCGCTCAGGCTGTGACTTGTTAGCACTTGATATATGATTTAGATAATTCACTGTGGAGTGATGCAATAAGCCGTTCATCAGTTTTCCCCAAGGATTCATAAAGTATCTATCTATCTATCTATCTATCTATCTATCTATCTATCTATCTATCCTAATTACATACAGACATACAGGCTCATAGCTCTTAACAAAAGTGAAGTGACATTTCCATTGTGCTTATTCTGAAACACTCCTGTTTAAAGTGGTAATCCCTATATTTTTCCCTATTTTTTTATTTTACTGTTAAAAGACACAATCTCAATGTAAACTGCTGCTGCTGTACAGACACATTAAATATAAAGGTAATCAGTGAGTTCCTTGTTTTTTTTTTATTTAGTCTCCATCTTTGTTTGCTCAGCCTCATCACTGTGGTGTTTCTGCACTGCACTTCCCAGAGATCACCTGTCAATCAAACAGTGTGGGCGGAGCTTGGATTTTCTGTTGATACAGTTTGAGCTTCTCTCTTCTTTGTCTGTTTGGTCATGGTGGCTATCGCTGCTCATGCTAACTACCCAGTTCTTCTTCTTCTGTTTGTTCCAAATAAACCGGAAACGGAAACGTTGTTGCATAATTTGCATTCCCTGAAAATGTTTCTGTCTGGTGTTATGTCCTTGTTTTATGTCCTTGGTGTGTGTTGTTGTTGTTGTGCCACTGCATATGAGAAATACCTTTAATACTAAATGACGTGTAGCCTGGCAACTTCCATTCAACTTTAACTTTTTGTAATTTCTGTTTCTGTTTCTAAAATGCTGATTTACCGTTTGAAAAGCCAGCACTAGGAAAACAATCCACAAAAAGTTAAATTATGTTATTTTCTTCCCAAATCAAAGCAAAAAAAAAAACACCATCAGTGGGAAACATTTTGCAGAGGAAACAAATTTTGACGCAACACCGGAAAACAGCTCCCCTTCATGAACTGGATATAGGTTGGATCACTATTGTATGTTATCAACTGGTGATAGCAAGTAGCAAAACAGACATTTATTCATATGAAAATGTCGCGGATAATTACTTTAATTATTTTTGTGGCAGTTCAGTGGACAAGCTGAAGTCCCAGGTGCTCTGGTCAGGAAGAATGTTCCAGATGTGATAATTGTTCACAGTCGAAGGGTCAGAGCTGGACGCACCGAGAGAGAAGAGGAAAGAAGAAGAAGAAGGAGAAGAAGGGGATGAGAGAAAGGGGGAAGAGAAGGCTTTGTGGGGTTTGAGAGCGAATTACACAGTTGGCAGACACGGGGTGGGGTGGGGGGGGGTCTTCTACTGTTACAGCTCTAATTCAATCCCTAAATCCTCTCAGCGCTGTCATCTCTCCTTCCACTCCTCCTCTCCTCACTCCTTCTCTCCTCGTTTCCTTTCCTTCTCCCCTCCTCCCATTTCGGCCTTGTTCCTCTTTGCCTCACCTCCTGTCCCCTTCTCTCCTCTATTCCTGTCCTTTTTTCTTCTTCGCCTCCTCTTCTCTCTTGCATCCTTTCCTCTTCTTCTTCACCTGTCCTGCTCTTCCTCTTCACCTCTTCTCCTACTTTTCCCCTTTTCCTCCTTTCCCTTTCACATCCATTTCATCCCTCTCTTCCTCCTCTCTTCTTTCTTCTCATCCCTTTCTTCCTCTCCTCTCCACCCTCTTTCCTCCCTTCCTTTTCACATCCGCTTCATTCCTCCCTTCCTCCTTGTTCTCCTCTCCTCATTTATTCTCCTCTCCTCATTTATTCCTCTCTTCCCTCTTTCCTTCTTCCTTCCTTTTCACATCCCCTCCATTCCTCTCTTCCTCCTCTCTTCTTTCTTCACCTCCTCTCCATCTTCTTTCTTCCCTTCATTTCACATCCCCTCCATTCCTCCTTGTTCTCCTCTCTTCTCCTCTCCTCATTTATTCCTCTCTTCCCTCTTTCCTTCTTCCTTCCTTTTCACATCCCCTCCATTCCTCTCTTCCTCCTCTCTTCTTTCTTCACCTCTTCTCCTCTCCATCTTCTTTCTTCCCTTCATTTCACATCCCCTCCATTCCTCCTTGTTCTCCTCTCTTCTCCTCTCCTCATTTATTCCTCTCTTCCCTCTTTCCTTCTTCCTTCCTTTTCACATCCCCTCCATTCCTCTCTTCCTCCTCTCTTCTTTCTTCACCTCCTCTCCATCTTCTTTCTTCCCTTCATTTCACATCCCCTCCATTCCTCCTTGTTCTCCTCTCTTCTCCTCTCCTCATTTATTCCTCTCTTCCCTCTTTCCTTCTTCCTTCCTTTTCACATCCCCTCCATTCCTCTCTTCCTCCTCTCTTCTTTCTTCACCTCTTCTCCTCTCCATCTTCTTTCTTCCCTTCATTTCACATCCCCTCCATTCCTCCTTGTTCTCCTCTCTTCTCCTCTCCTCATTTATTCCTCTCTTCCCTCTTTCCTTCTTCCTTCCTTTTCACATCCCCTCCATTCCTCTCTTCCTCCTCTCTTCTTTCTTCACCTCCTCTCCTCTCCATCTTCTTTCTTCCCTTCATTTTCACATCCCCTCCATTCCTCTCTTCCTCCTTGTCCTCTTCTCCTCCTTTCCCCCTCCTTCTCTTTTCCTCCTCTCCTCCTCCCCTCCTCTTTTCCTCCTCTCCTCCTCCCTCTTCTCTTCCTCTCCTCTCCCCCTCTTCTTCCTCTCTTCTCCTCCTCTCCTGCTCTCTCTGTGTGTGTGCTGCTGCCTCCAGGAAGTGTTTAGTGAATGGGGTCTATTGAGCCGGCCCGGCTCCGGCCCAGTTGGGCCTCTCTGTCCCGTCAACAGTTGTCCTGGAGAGGGACAGCAGCAGCCAGAGCGGGCCGTCCTCCCGCCGCGCCGCTTTGACCCGGCCGGCCCGGCCTGCCGGACCGCCGCTTCCAGCCCAAACAAGCCGGGCCAGAGCCAGCGGTGGTGGTGCTGGGGGGGGGGGGGGGCGGACTGGTTGTTTGGCCTGAGCTCAGTGTCACAGCAGCACAATAAACCCGCTGGCTGATGGACCGGCGATCTGCTGGCTGATGTGTTGATGAGTGAAAACAACGAGGGAGACATTTCTGTGACTTTATGTTGCTCTGCTTCGACTTGATGGAGGAAAACACACTGCGACTGTATGAGTGCATGTGATATTATATGTAATACGATGCAATGCATATGTAATAATACATGTAGTACTGTATTTACAACATATATAAGCCATACTATAAACCGCACTTGCAGCCTTTGTTGTTCAGTAAAAAATAAAATGTGAAAACAACAAGAAAGAGATTCTGTGATTTTGTTTTGCTCTGCTTTCACTTGGCTTTGGACACAGTACAACTGTATGATTGCATGGAATATTATATTTACCTTATGTATAAACTATAAAACACTAGCAGACATGGAGGAAAACACACTACAGCTCTGTGAGTGCATGTAATACTATATTTACACCATATTTAAGTGATACTATAGACCACACTTGCAGCCTCTGTTGTTGAGTGAATGAACTAAGAGGTAAAAAATATTATTTTGTTTTGCTCTGCTTTGACTTGATGTAGGAAACCACACTGTGGCATATGTAACACTATATTTACCCCATATATAAACTATAATATCAAACACTATAGCACTTGTCACTCGTCTCTGTTGAATAAAAAAGCAAGAAAGAGATTCTGTGTTTTTGTTTTGCTCTGCTTTGACATGATGGAGGAAAACACACTACAGTTTTATGACAGCATGTAATACTATATTTACAGTATGTATAAACTATAATATAAAAATGAAGTGAAACACTTGCAGCCTCTGTTGTTGAATAAAAAGGGAGGGAGGGAGAGATTCTGTGTTTTTGTTTTGCTCTGCTTTGACATGATGTAGCTTAGCAAAAAAAAAAAAAAAAAAAAAAAAGATGGAAAATATATGAAACTGCCCCAAAATACTCAACGCACTATAATCACTGTAACACACCATAACACAATAAACACACTACAACTCTTTGAATACATATAACAGTACATTATCCAACCAACCACCACTATAAACCACTGTGACTCCTGCAGCCTGACTGATGTTTTGATGTGTAAAATAGAAGAAGGAGAGATTCTTTGATTTTGCTTTGCTCTGCTTTGACATGATGGAGGAAAACAGAAATGATGGAAAATATATGGTTCCATCGCCAATGCACTCAACACACTATAAACACTATAACACACCATAACACACTACAACTCTATGAGTGCCTGTAATACTGTATTTACACTATATATAAACTAGAGCCAACCATAAACTACACAGAAAAGAGAGGGAGAGATTCTGCGTTTTTGTTGTTCTCTGCTTTAATATGATATACCAAAACAAAAATACATGAAACTGACCCAAAATTCTCAATATATTATCATCACTACAGCACTACACATTAGTGAATGGTAGAAATACTAAAAAATACACTGTAACACCCCAAATGTACCATAAGAAACATTATATTTATAATGGTATAAATACTTTAATATGCCATAACACTGGCAGGTTCTGACTGTTGTTGATGTGTGAGAGATTTTGTTATTTTGTTTTTACTTTGCTTTGACATGATGTAGAAAAGCAAAAATGTCAGTGCTACCAGCTTATATTTACATAGGAATATGTTTTTAATATAGCAAATATGTTTATACATACCTATATCTATGCATTCTTGTATACTGTATACATACATTTACTAATATTCATATGTGCAGCACATATGTCATATCTATTTAGTTATATTTCATATCTATTTATCCATAAACAATTGAGACAGGTAGCAACATCTGTAAGTAACAGTGTCAGTAAATCAATACATGTAAGTAATCCATACTCTTTCCCATACCTGGAACTTGTCAGCAGCATTATGTTTACATAACCCCAGAATTGCTTATATTCTATATATTATTGTGTTTTATTCTTCCATATTTTCTGCTGTTGCTGATTCTACTGTTTTTCATGCCTATTTTATATTCTGTTTGTGTGCTTATATTCTAGTTTTCTGTTTTTTCCCCCCCTGCTGAATCCTCACAGAGATCAATAACGTTTCATCTTACCTTATCTACCACCCCAAACTCTCAAAGTAGTGCCACACAAAAACACATTATAACACTGTATATATAGCACTATATCATGTTATACACATAAGACACTGTATGATATTTTAAACTCTAAATGTACTGCACCGTTGATACGCTATAAGGTGAATTCAGTATTGTTTTAATGGAAATCTGCTAATGTGAGCAGTGCTTTGCAACACTGTAAAGCCATATTGATCACACAGAACAAGGGAGGCCGAGGCTTTGTAGTCCAACTCTTAGACAAAAGACCTTTTAGTGTTTGGAGGCAGATAGAAATGCAGTGTGGAGCTCTGAGCGGCTGGACAGGCCTGTCACAGCACACCGAGGAGCGTTTAATCTCTCACACAGCCCATCCATCACACAGCGACAGCACAGGAGACAGCGGCTGCGTTTACATGCACAGAGAATCCAGCTCTTAACCTGGTTACTCAACTGTTATCAATTCTGGGGGACAGGCAGGGGATCAGTTCGGTTTAAAAAAAAATACTGGAAAACGGCCTAATTGTATAGCAGATAATCCGCCCACAGAGCGCTCGGCGTTATCCCAGGAACCAGCGCTGTTTTAAATGAGACACGCTGGCCTTTCCACACTGTTGAGAACGTTTTCTGAGGGAAAAATTGGTTTACATGTGCAGAGAACTGTAAAACAAGGTTACTCAAGTTGACACATGGAATAACCTTAACTCATATGAGAAACCTGCTGGTTACAACCTGACACCGTACTGTGGCATGGAAACATCTTACTCCTTTCACTTTGGGTTTTACACAAACTCGTACAGTGCTATAGGAGCGTTTTAATGTCAGCAAACTGACATTAAAACTGACATACTGGCTGCAAGCAGTACTTACTGTGACTATTGCCACTGTATACATATATTGTTCATAGTGTGGGAGGTTTTCCCTCTGTGTTGTGAACAGTTTAGTGTGGTTTTGTTCAGGTACATTAGAAGCCAGCTGGTAACCTATTTACAGTATTTGGTCCTGGCCCACTTCCAAAAGGCTCTGCAGGGATGACGTCATTACACTGCTCTCTGTAAACGGATTGTAGTCACAGCACAAATTTCCTAGCAACCAAAGCTAGCGCCATCTTGGAGGTCTATTATTGGCTGTGGTCAAATAATGACTATATACATATAAACAACCAGGGTGGAAAAATGAGTTACATGAAAAAGATTGTTGTAGCTTGGGTGTATAGAAGTGGTCAGTCTAGGTAGATTTGTTTCCAAATGTAGGTTACTGTGACACAGTAAACTGTCTTGTCTTTAGCCCTAGTCTCTACTCCAAAACACTCTTGAGTTAACCTGTTGAGTTTTGGCTTCGTTAGCTAGCTAACTAGACAGCAAGCTAATTTAGCATGCAACTATGCCCCTGTAACGGTTTCAGCTAGTGTGCAAATCAGATGTGTTTACAACAAGACAGTGATTGTTAGCTGATACTATGGTTAGCTATAGATAACAAGCTGACATTATCTAAACACAGAATTATTAGATGTGTCGGTGATTAAATGATCAGTTCCCAGTAAAAAACAGAACAGATATTAACCATATTAAATTCTGTTGAGAGGGCCAACTTGTACGTTTAGAAACACAGTCAGCTGTTTAGAGTCATTGCTGCTGAAGAGTTGAGGACCTCCAATATGGCTGCTAGAGGGTGTGCTATGTCACCTGTAAGCGCTCTATACAAACAGGACCAAACCTGCTCTTACAACCGTGGAAAACCAAAGTGTACTTACTGATACTGAACCATAAAGGTGTAGTACAGGACCGCACTGATGCAATGGAGAAACTCAGAGAGGAGCAGAAACACAGAACAGCTTTCAGGGGCAAAGAGCTTTGTGATAAGCCTGTTGGCTCAAAGACATAAGCCCCATGTTCCTGCTTTTTGTATTAGTCCTAACCTCGTACTACTAACCTCGACCGGGAGAACCGGCAAGGTAAATCCCACACACAGTAGCACAGTGAAGTTTGGCATGCACAAGCCTTTACTCTTGCTCTCTTCCTCCTCTGCTTACCTAGCGCTCCTCTATTATACATGAAGATTACAGGCAAAGTATTTGTTGTGTGACATGGATGGCTTTGACTGTTGAACTCTTTACTAGCGTTTGCTTGTGATGCTGTGGGATTTTAATCTTTCTCTACTGTGCAATTCATTGTATGTTGCTCTGGTTAAGAGCGTCTGAAATGTGCCGGCGTGCAGGGGAAAATGGTGACCCCATCAGTCAAGGCTTCTGCTTCATGTGAGACTTTAAGTGGTTAGGTGTAGTGGTACAAAACACGAGATTGAAGAAGAACTCAAGAACCAAAGGAAGAGAGGAAGAGGTGCAAAACGCTCACTTGCAAAAACTGGAAAAGTTGGCAGCGTTCTTGAAAAATTCACGAGCGGTGTCTTTATTGAGCGACCCAAATGAGCGTGTTTCAGCTTCAAAGCCCTCATCATGCCTACAGTACACTGGGCTGATGGCTGTATTGCTGCAATTACCTCCAAAGAAGTTGGAAGGAGGTTTTCACTCCAGTCTGACTGTTAGCCTACCTGAAACCTTGACTGTTAAATCTACCTGTCTACAACTCAACTAGTGTTTGTTGGCGTTGCTGAGCGGGCGTTAGCCTCCCCAGGGTTAAAACACAGAAAACAACAAAGTGGTGATGGACTCTCCACCACCCACAGGCTTGCTTCCAAAATACTCACTTATGTGGCAACACCTGAATGAACCAACTAACTTAACAGATGAAACAACACGAATCTAGGGGGAATAAGACAATAAAAACAAGCTTTGGATGAACCCCCATTACGTTACGGCAGGCTCGACAGCAGCAAATAATGAATGAGGGACACAATGCAAGTTTAATAAGGCCAAAAAGAAAAAGGATGTATTCTACAAATGCTGCAAATATGCTGCCGCTGTAGGGAGAGGGAGACAAATGCAGAGGTTAGAGGTGCAGATATAGGCTCAGGCTGATGCAGGTGTCTCCAATCTATCAATCAGGCCAAAAAGAACACACACACACACACACACACACACACACACAAACATGCAGGGCGTAACAAAGATGATATGTTAAGAAGCTACATACAGATTTGGTTGAATTTTGATGGACAGATCGCCCTTGGCACAAGGATCGGTTGATTAGATTTTGGTGGTGATCCAGATTTCTGCAGTTAGACAGTTATCATTTTGTAACCATGTTATGCTGCGTTCAGGTGCTGGTGGGACGGTCTGACAGCCAGGACTTCCAAGTCGGCAGCTAAACAGCGTTGCATTCACATGCTATTTTCTCAGAAAATCAAACCCAGAAGGTGGTAAACAAATAAACTGTCACTGAGGCTGCAGCTTTACAATTTGGAGAATTGTTCAGCGTTGGTGGCAGTTTGCGCTCCACCAAGTGCCTTCTAGCATTTTCTTTGTGCTCGGTGAATACAGACAGTAGAAGAATAAAGACCCAGGCTGGAGCGAGACTGTCCTGTAACTGGTTTGATGAGCCCATGACAGCCATGAGTCCTCCTGAAATGTCCTTGAAAAAAGACACTGGACCGGTGGATCTTTGCTTGGTAGCATCAGCTTAATGCCTAAAATATAAATGTAACGCTGCTGTCCGGTGAAAGCCTTACAACTCCAATTTTGATGATTTTCATGTTTACTTCAGTTGAAGGATTAATTCTCTATGGGTTGAGAAAACAAAACAAAACTACAAACCTGGGGCTTATGAAACCCTTTCAAAACGTATTAAAGTCAAAAATACATGGTTGTCAAGCTAAAAAAAGGCTGTTTTTCTTCGTTCAGACTACAGGCTATAAAAGCTACAAAAAGTCGTGTGATTTTATTTGGCAAATAGTCGTTGAAATAATTCACATAAATAATAATAAAGTAGCCTACCCTACCTTCCCTCTATTCTGATTGGTTTGTATGTGGGAAAAGTTGAAGCCAGCTGAACCTCAATTTGTAGCTGCAAATTAGTTCTATATTAGTTCCTGAAAAGTCGACATTTTGGAGATCCAAGGTTTTCACCTAACAGCAGCGATATATTTTGTAGGAAAACTGCATGTCCTTGAGTGAGACTCTATCGCTGCTCTACAGTGTTAATATTGAAATGAGGGCATGCAGTGTGGCTCACAGATCAGAGCATGCAAGTCAATGAGTGTCCATCAGCAGCCACATTAAAGAGTCTGTAAAGTCTCTCTGAACGCCCGTCTGTTCACCCACTCTGCTACGATGTAAAAGACGCCTAAAAAAAAAAATGCAAATGTCTCAATCACTTTTTGACAGCGCTGCCTAGTCTCCCAGCTTTTGCGTTTTCGCGGTGTCAGAAACGTTTCCCACGCGACAATCGACAGCGCCGAGGTTCTGCGATTTAACCCGATGATGTCAGCGTGCGTCAGCCTCCGTGGAAACATCCTCCCTCGCCGTCTGCGGGAGCCGTGAACTTCCTGTTCGCACCGTCTGCCGGCTGCGCTCTTGACTGCGCGAGCTCCGGCTTCACGCTACCAGCTAAGTTTCACAGGTCCGTTTTAAATTCCACATCAGTAGCGCTGTGTTGCTTCAGTGTCATCAGTCATGTTCGTTTTTGGTTGAAAGAAAAAAAAAAAAGGGGTCGGGAGCAGAAGGTGTGTGTGTGTGTGTGTGTGTGTGTGTGTGAGACCAAGCCTGCAAGGTCAAGCAAAAATGTGAAATGTAGCTAGAGAGCGAGAGTGAGGATGAGAGAGAGGCATTGTTGATGTTGTATGTTGTTGAATTTGTCATTGAGGCTTTTTTCTAGGTCAGGCCTCTATTGAAAAAGAGACTTTTAATCTCAGCGGGGCGACCTGGGACTAGCTTAAGGTTATAAAAATAAGAGAGAGAGAGAGAGGGAGGGAGACAGAGGGAGAGCTGTCTTTCTTTGTTGTTTACCTTGAACGTGAGATGGAGGACAGGTTTCGCATGTGGAACCACTTTCCCCTCCACTAATGGCTCCTAATTTCATGGCAAATAAAGTAAACAACGATGCCTTTGAATCTCGCTCCATTTGCGAAGCATTTCTACGAGACAAAATCACATTCTTTTCCAGTTAAAGTGCAGCTGAAGTCGAGCCTGTCCCTTTCTTATCTGCCTAAATACAAACGACCTGTGAATGCACTGTTTTTGTTGTGCTTTTGTTTTTCACCTTTTTATGGTCCAATTGCAGCCTGGCGCCCCCTGTTGACACCCTGCCACCCCACTTCTGACTTTTGGCAGATTGTAGTTTTAGTTATACAATGTTTCTCTGAGGCAGAGCTGCTCTGGAGAGTTAAACCTGAGTGGGCGGAGCCAAAGAACCACAGGTTTTCAAAGCGCAAGTTAGCTAACTGGCAAACTTGAATGGCAAAGACTCAACTATGGTGAAATAATAAACATGAAATAATGAAATAATAATTAATGACTTACCTAGATAGCTATAGGCTAGTATGGGTAGTTTGAACTTGGAAGGTCAGCTAGCTAACTAGCTAACCTAGATAACTTAATTGTATTTTTTCAGTTAGCAGCAGAGCGCTAGGCTTCATAATATTAGCTTCCTCCTCTCTTACCTCTTGTCTTTTTTACTGAGCTTCAGTCTAATGTTACTTAGCCAGAAAAACTGTCTATTTGGCTCCGCCCACTGAGGTTTAACTCAACCAATGAGATTATTTCTGCCTCCATAAAACTCCAATCTGCGATTTATTGGAGTTTATTACATATATTTTTGTGAAATTCTGAGTTTTTATAATAAAGACTCAGCTAAATATGAGTTTTATATGTATTTTGATTGTGAATAAAGGCTTGTGATGTACAAAATGCAGGCCTGTATTTTCAGTTGTGATGGGTGTGGAAACCTCTAAAAGGCTTATTTTCCTACAAAATGAAACTGTTCAAGAACATATGTGAATATACCAAACATTTCTAAGACTAAATTAAAAAGCAGACGGTATCTATAAGAGATATGTTTGTCTCAGTGCAGAAGGGAAACATATTCTCATTACCCCCTAATTTCCCAAGGAGCCACTGGGCAGCTGCGGCACCGAGATGGAAAACAGATAACAAAAGCTTTTTTTCTATACTTCTGTAACACCACATATTGTGTTTTGCATTAATATATTCATATGATTCTACATCAGATGGCATGTTTTCTCTAGCCTCCAGTCTCTGTGTTTTATCTGTGACAGCGAATCTCACATTTTAAATAACTATTTTAAATATTTAGATAGTAATACTGATGTAATACACACTCCCTTATACAGTTCATGATTATTCGATAGTCAGAGCAGTATTCATCATTTTTACTATTATTTTGACTTTAGTATTGGTTGCAACCAAAGAATATAGGCTTATTCTACTGTTGACCTTATTGTAAATCACTCTGGAGAAGAGTGTCATCCAATTGGCTAAAATGTAATGTATAATGAAATGTTGTATGTATCCCTTTTTCCTAGGTAATTCTTTCTGTTTGTCTATTTTATTTCTTTTATATGTTTTATTTGATCTCTTTGGTGCCTGAAAGATGTTGGACATGATGTCTTACTTGATAGTTGGTATAAAGTCACATATTTGCATGTAACTGTAACTGTATGCATGTAATTTAAATACTTTTATTCTGAGTAGCCATTTTTAACAACTGGCCAGGTACTACAGGTGAAACTGAGCCATCCTCGGCTAACTCTAGCACATCTACAGTGATGTGAATTGATGTATACTGTCCCTGTCAAATAAACCAATAAAAAAATTAATAAATGTAGACAGTTCAGGTGCATTAGGTGATTCTGTAGCTGGAAATGGAGCTGCACTGTAATAGCAAGTAGGTATACTATAATTCATACAGCACACAAGGTCTCACGATGCTTCTGCGTGGCTTTTCTCTCTGAAACAGCGAGCGCGGCTTCAGAAAACAGTCGGAGGGAATCGTAAACACACCGTGCCTCCTCTCCTTTGAATCATCCTGTAAAACGCTATTGAACATTGAGATACCATGACCTACACCGACATTTTTCCCTCATGATCGCACATCATGGGCGGACATGTCAAAACAGCTCAGAGACAACTCTCAACAACCAGGGCCTTCCCGTCACCCTCTAATCCAGCAATTAGAGAAAAGGCCAGAGAGAGGGAACAGATGTTCCATAAATGGGAATGGGAGAGGGAGACCTGGCCGCCGAGCGTATTCCTAATCTCTCCACGGAGAGAGAGAGAGAGAGAGAGAGAGAGAGAGAGAGAGAGAGAGAGAGAGAGAGAGAGAAAAGCACAGACCTGGGGCAAATATTCAGCAAGTCATTCTTAGCACTTGTTTTAGCCTACTTGGTTTGCCAGATGGGTGGGGCTTGCTACCTGAGACCAGAAAGTTAAGTATTTAGTATTCTTCATCTGTGATACTGTAACTGACGCTATCTAAACTGTCCTTATATGGTAAACCCCGCCCACCTGCTATCCAATTAGGGTTAGACTGATATATCGGGCCGATATTGGCCTTTTATTAAATATCAGATATCAGCCAGTCAGTGTCATCCACCTGCAATATTACAGAGGTTCCTCCTGACCACAGCTATAGAAAAACAGTCTGGGAAAGCTGAAATGAAATGTTATTTTCTTTGCAGTCTTTATTCATTTTATTATGTTTTCATGTAAATAAATTATTTGTTTAAAGCCCCAATTATTCCAGAGTTTCCCTACCATTGAATAGGGACCTTATAGAGCTGCTAACCCTAAGAAAATGTCATCAGTCTGGCTTTCAGTGGAGAGTTTTAGTGTCCCATGATGGTCTAAATGCTGTTTCAGAGGTTTTTCCACCCTGACAAGAATACAATTCAGAGGGGAAACACTGAATCTTTGTAATTTTTTGGCATGAAAATGGTCAGATTTCAAGATACTGAATATTGGCGACTTCTAAAATTAACACTATCGGCTTTCAGGAACCCATATCGCTTAAACCCTGACTCCAGTTAGGTTAAAATAAGAATAATGTTGGATCCAGGTCGCATGGAGTAACAGCCTGTTTTCATAGTACTGTTTCAAATGGTGTGAAACTGATTTTTATGGTCAGGGTTGGGTCTAAACGCTTCACGTTTTGAAGTCGTGTCCAACAGCTTCACAGTGCGGTGCTTTTCGGTTGAGAGTTTTATGTGCTACTTCTGGTGTTAGAATCAGGCCAAAACTACACAGTTGACCTCAAATGCCGTGAAATCAGATATTAAACCACTGTGAAAAGCCAAAGGGATCTGACTGTAAGATCAGAGGGAAGGATAGCTTGAAATTTGTCATAAATTTCTCGTTTATTTCTACATTGATGCCCTTTGTCACTCTGTAAAACACGTTGTGATGAAGCTGTATGCTAAGAGCGCTTTATAAATGAATTTAACTTGACTTGAAGCAGTAGATAAGGATAGAGTATAAAGTTCATGTGAGTCAGTCATGCAGCACTAATTCACATAACAGGAACATATTATGCACTTAAATAAATAGTAAACAAACCTCTTGATATGTATTAAAATACTCTAATGCGTCGTAAAGATCTTGTTGTAAATGCAGTAAAGTTAATAAAATTATGCTAAAATTCAAACCTGATCATCGATGTGGAGGTTAATAATAAAAATGTGGGTAAACTATGACCTCCAGTCAGTGATGATCATGAGGAAAACAACCACCAATATTAACAAAAATCAACTGTATTTTCAGAAAAGC